>NW_027250690.1:0-123013 GCF_044704955.1 Pristiophorus japonicus | reverse complement strand
CCCCCCTTCCCTTCTCCCCCCCCCTTCCCTTCTCCCCCCCCCCCTTCCCTTCTCCCCCCCCCCTTCCCTTCTCCCCCCCCCCCTTCCCTTCTCCCCCCCCCCTTCCCTTCTCCCCCCCCCTTCCCTTCTCCCCCCCCCCTTCCCTTCTCCCCCCCCCCCTTCCCTTTTCTCCCCCCCCCCTTCCCTTCTCCCCCCCCTTTCCCTTCTCTTCCCCCCCCCCCTTCCCTTTACCCACCACACACTTGATCATTTACAAATGGTCTTTTTCTTTCCTTTTTTCAGAGGGTTTCTAAAGCCAACCCCAGGCGGGCAAACGTGTGCCCCCTCCCCCCTGCCCCTGCCAACCGTTTGCTGCCCGAGGTGGCGGAAAAGAAAGATTCCCTTGCAGCGCCGAGGGAGTGCCGCACTGCTGGCGGTGCCGTCTCTCGGATGAGACGCTAAAACCGACGTCTGCTCTCTCGGGCGGATAGCAAAGATTCCCGCCGGCCACTGCTTCGAAGAAGAACGAAAGGGGTTTCTGCCCCTCCCCGTTGTGCCGGCCATTATAAGAGCATAAGAAATAGGAACAGAGAGTCGGGATAAATGGTTCGTTCTCGGGTTGGCAATGAGTGGGGTGCCACAGGGATCAGTGCTGGGACCCCACTATTTATAATCTATACTAACTAATTGGAAGAAGGGACTGAGTGTAACGTAGCCAAGTTTGCTGACGATACAAAGATGGGAGGAAAAGCAATGTGTGAGGAGGACATTTAAAAAGCTGCAAAAGGACATAGACAGACTAAGTGAGTGGGCAAAAATTTGGCAGATGGAGTATAATGTGGAAAGTGTGAGGTCATGCACTTTGGCAGAAAAAAATCAAAGAGCAAGTTATTATATAAATGGAGAAAGATTACAAAGTGCTGTAGTTCAGCAGGACCTGGGGGTACTTGTGCATTAAACACACAAAAGGATAGTATGCAGGTACAGCAAATGATCAGGAAGGCCAATGGAATCTTGGCCTTTATTGCAAAGGGGATGGAGTATAAAAGCAGGGAAGTCTTGCTACAGCTGTACAGGGTATTGGTGAGGTCACACCTGGAGTACTGCGTGCAATTTTGATTTCCATATTTACAAAAGGATATACTTGCTTTGGAGGCAGTTCAGAGAAGGTTCACTCGGTTGATTCCGGGAATGAGGGGGTTGACTTATGAGGAAAGGTTGAGTAGGTTGGGCCTCTACTCACTGGAATTCAGAAGAGTGAGAGGTGATCTTATCGAAACGTATAAGATTATGAGGTGGATGCAGAGAGGATGTATCCACTGGTGGGGGAGACTAGAACTAGAGGACATGATCTTCGAATAAGAGGCTGCCTATTTAGAACTGAGAATTTCTTCTGAGGGTTGTGAATCTGTGGAATTTGCTGCCTCAGGAGAACTGTGGAAGCTGGGACATTAAATAAATTTAAGACAGAAATAGACAGTTTCTTAAATGATAAGGGGTTATGGGGAGCGGACGGGGAAGTGGAGCTGAGCCCATGATCAGATCTGTCATGATCTTATTGAATGGCGGAGCAGGTTCGAGGGGCCGTATGGCCTACTCCTGCTTCTATTTCTTATGTTTTTAATGTAACAAGAGTCGGCCATTAAGCCCCCTGTACCCGCTCCGCCATCCAATAAGATTATGGCCGATCTGATCTTGACGTCAACTCGATTTCCCTGCCCACTCCCCATAACCCTTGACTCTTATTTATTCCCTCGGCCAACATCGCTAAAAAAACATATAATCCGGTCGTTTATCACATTGCTGTTTGTGGGAGCTTGCTGTGCGCAAATTGCCTGCCGCGTTTCCCACATTACAACAGTGACTACACTTCAAAAAGTGTTTGGTTGGCTGTAAATTGCTTTGGGACGTCCAGTAGTCATGACGGGCGCTATAGAAATGCAAGTCTTTTTTTTTTAGATAGCATCTTTCACAACTGCTAGACGTCCCAAAGCGCTTTACAGCCAATGAAGTACTTTTTGAAATGTAGTAATAGTCAATTTGCACACATGAAGCTCCCAAAAACTGCAATGTGGTCATGGTCAGATAATATGTGTTTAGTGATGTTGGTTGAGGGATAAATATTGGCCCAGGACACCAGGATGACTCCCATGCTCTTCTTTGATATAGTGCCGTGGGATCTTTTACGTCCATACGAGAGAGCAGATGGAGCCGCGTTATAACATCTCTTCAGAAAGACGGCAGCTCCGACAGTGCGGCGCTCCCTCAGTACTGCCCCTCCGACAGTGCGGCGCTTCCTCAGTACTGCCCCTCCGACAGTGCAGCGCTCCCTCAGTACTGCACTGGGAGTGTCAGCCTGGATTTTTGTGCCCAAGTTGCTGGAGTGGGACTTGAACCCACAACCTTTGGGCTCAGAGGCAAGAGTGCTGCCCACTGAGCCATGGCTTGACACAACACATTTTGAGTGAATATGCGGATGTTGCAACAAACCATGCCACCTTTCGGAGGGGACGTTCAACCTCTCGAGTGCTTGTTAAAGATCCCACGGCATTATTTCGAAGAAGAGCAGGGGAGCTCTAGTCCTGTTTCCTGGTCAATATTTATCCCTCAAGCAATATCACTTTTTTTTTAAATCATCTGGTCGTTTATCACACTGCTGTTAGTGGGAGCTTGCCGTGCGCAAATTGGCTGGCACATTTCCTACATTTATAATGGTAACTACACTTCAAAAAGTACTTCAGTGGCTGTAAAGCGCTTTGGGAACCTCCGGAAGGTGTGAGAGGCGCTATAGAAATGCAAGTCTTTCTGTTGCCAACCGAGAACTATGAGCCTCAGCGACCCGTGGAGAGAACACGGAGCAGTGTGATGGATGGCTCAGTGAGTCACACACACTGGCCTTTCACCTCTGGGACCTGGGTTCACATCCAACCCAGTGGCTGCAATGCTCCCTCGTGAAATGGAAGTGGGTTCACAGCACAAAGCTCCTGCTTAACTGGCAATCTGGCCTGGAGGCCGAAAGCTGGTGCTTGCAGAAATGTCACACTGGTGCAGTTGGAGTTGAGACGCATTGTCGGGCAGAGTGGAGGGAGCTTTACTCAGCATCTAGCTGTCCTGGGCATACGTAATACTGCCATTGGGTGCCCGAGTTTTCCATTCACTAGCATTAATATCCCTCGGGTCGAGGAGTGCAAAATTCACATTTAACATTGTTTTATTTTTAATCGCTCCACCATTGGCGGCCACCCCTTCAAAAAATGACAGACCTGCGTTGATATGGCGCCTTTCATAAGAACATAAATAGGAACAGGAGTAGGCCATATGGCCCCTCGAGCCTGCTCCGCCATTTAATACGATCATGGCTGATCCGATCATGGACTCCGCTCCACTTCCCTGCCCGCTCCCCATAACCCCTTCTCTCCTCCTCTGGTAAGAAACTGTTGATATTTTTGTCTTAAATTTATTCATTGTCCCAGCTTCCACAGTTCTCCTGAGTCAAAGAATTCCACAAATTTTTTCTCATCTCCGTCTTAAATGGGCTGTCCCTTTTATTCTAAGATCGTTCCCTCTAGTTCTAGTCTCTTTCCCCCCCCCCCCCCCCCCCCCCCAATCAGTGGAAACATCCTCGCTGCATCCACCTTGTACGTCTTGTATATCCATATAACGCCTTTCACGACCACTGGATGTCTCAAAAGTGCTTTACTGCCAATGAAGTTATTTTGGAGTATAGTCACTGTTATGTGGGAAACGCGGCAGCCAATTTGCACGCAGCAAGCTCCCACACAGCATTGTGATAATAATCAGATAATCTGTTGCAGTGGTGTTGATTGAGGGATAAATATTGGCCTCAATCAACTGCCTAGGCTAAGCTCTGGAATTCCTTCCCTAAACCTCTCTACCTCCTTTTAAGACTCTCCCTTAAAACTTACTACTTTATCCAAGCTTTTGGTCACCTGTCCTGATATTACCTTGTGGCTCGGTGCCAAACTTTGTCAGATAACGCTCCCATGAAGCACACAGGGATGATTTACTACGTTAAAGGCGCTATATAAATGCAAGTTGTTGGTAGAGGATCTTTTAGATTGAGGTAAAAATTCAGGGTTGACGCAAGCTGCAAGCGACACAGGAATTTGCAACCAGCCAGATCAGAACCCGTTTAAGGCCAGTATCAAAGCAGTCTTCGTGGAATAGCTGACCATGCTTTGCAATATGGTGAAGCAGTAGAGGCCCTCAATCACCCGCTTATCACACGCAATTGGTTTGGGTGGAGGCTTTTCAGCTCACTGGATCGCAGCTTCCACATCCTCAGCACATCCCAAAGCAATTCGCAGTCAACAGATTACTTTTGAAGTGTAGTCACTGTTGTAATGTGGGAAACACGGCAGCCAATTCACACACAGCAAGCTCCCACAGCAATGTGATAATGACCAGATCATCTGTTTCAGTGCTGTCGATTTTGAAGGATAAATACTGGCCCCAGGACACCGGGGAGAACTCCCCCTGTTATTTTGAAATAATGCCGTGGGATCTTTTACTTCCACCTGAGAGGGCAGATGGGGGCCTCGGTTTAACGTCTCGTGAAAGACGGCACCTGCGACAGTGCGACACGGAGTATCAGCCTAGATTTTTGTGCTCAAGTCTCTGAAGTAGAATGTGAAGTGCTTTGCAATGTTTTGAAGAGACATGATAGGGTTCTGTATAAATGCAATTCTTGGTCTTGTTGGTTGCAGTGTGAGGAATATCAGTGCATGAAATTTGCTATGTAAGGCACACGCTCCTTTGGGCGTCAGCTATCTGTTGTGCTTGTTGACGTATTGATAGTATTTTCCTATTCTAAAGTGACCCATCAACTTGCAGCTACACACTTCTGCACTAGATAAAGCTAAACTCTGCCTTGAGGATGGTGTCAGGGACTCTTAAGTCTGAGTAGTTCCAGGCGCTGCCCCACATTGACCCTCCTGCCATTCGCCGTAACGCCACTGTGCTCCCCGAGGTGGGAAAAAAATCCATGAGCAACATTGCCCTTCCCATTCACCAAGACTTGGGGAAAACCCACCACAAAGCACTTAAAATCCCACCGGCCATTCCGGGAAACAGCAGCTGGTGGATGGAATCATGGGATGTCCCCCCAGCTTCGACCTCCCTCAAAGTCAGTGGACAGCACTCGACCCAATCCGCGCAGGGCACGGACGATGCGGTTACCTGCTCCACAAGTGGACGGTGAGGGACGACCCGAAGTGCGACTGTTGCCGTGAGTTCCAGATCCTGGAACACGGCACATCGACCTGCCCGCTGAGATCTGTTGTGGGCGGCACCTCATTTCGCCACACGGCCTCCCAGGAAGCCATCGAATGGAGAGCCAAACAAGACGTCCCATTACAGGTACGGGTTGAACCTCCCTTATCCGGAACCACCCCTCGTCCAGAACCATTCCCGGCCACCGGGTGGCGCATGCGCAGAACTCTAACATGAACAAATTGAAGTCCTTCCTCGCTGCTGACTCCTGCAATCGCTGGCCTGACCCCGCGATTTCCCCCCCCATGATATCTCTGCCGCACTCCCAGCCCCAAGCCAACCAGCCCCGATATCCCCTTGCTCAGTACCTGTACCATCCAATTTAACGTGACCACCCCTCGTCCGGAAAAATCCCTTATCCAGAACAGGCCAGGTCCCGAGGGTTCGGGATAAGGGGGGTTCAACCTGTATAAGCTTTTCCCATCGTACGAAAGTAATACAGAGCTTCCCAAGCTCCGGAAGCTGCAGATCCCCATCCTCACACTGAGAGCGTCACTGATGCACTGTGAGGTGAATTCAACTCTCTCCTGGCTTTCTGAGGGCAGTGCCGAGGGAGAGCCGCTAGCTTGTCCTGAAAAGGTTCAGCATGACTTCCTTGTGTTTGTATTCAACGCCCCGGTTTACAAAGACAAGTGTGTGACACGTGAGGCAACTAGCCCACCTGTGTAGCTCATAAAGGCAAAATCGTGGATAGGGAAATTGCGTCCTATGTGCTGGTGCCACAGTGCTGCATTGTGTGTATTGTAGAACCCATTTCTGCTTTTCTTCTGCGCCTGGCGCAGGTGAAAGTGAAATAAAGATGAGAGCAACCTCTGCCCTCAAAGACAGAAGTTGTCACATGTCGGATGCTAAAAGTGTTTTTCATCCAGCTGCAGCCATACGAGGAAATATATACCGTTTATTGAGCTTGATATATTTTTAGAAAGGCAAAAATTCCCTTGTTGTTAATACTGTGATGCACTTGCCGACTTTATTGCATCAGTTTGGTGCAATTAGTACAATGGCCATTCAGTGCGGGGGCTGTCCGTACAGCAGTCATTGAGCCATAATCAGTTCCACCGGTCCAGCAGTCTTTATACGTGTATTTTCTGCTCGCTGATTTGCCGTCCTTCGACTTAGTGGCCCTAGAAGTTTGGAAAAAGACCGTTTTCCCAAAAGAACATGTTTAAAAATGATACTGACCCAGACCGATCCTGCTTTTTACAGACAGGATTTGCACATTTGTGGGTTAAATTTGCAGCAGGGTCTGCATGATGTCAGCGCACCTTGACATTTCGAGGCCCCCGCCCGCACCCCCCCCCCCCCCCACCCCAGGCTTGCCTGTAGCAGGAGCCTCTGCCAGCTGGAAATCTGGCAAAGATAAAATGGCGGAGGGTGGGAATAGAGTGGTAGCTACCCGCTTGTACTTAACTGATCCTGCCAGACTGGGTAGAGTTAAAATCGATCCCTCGCTGTCTCATTCTCTTTCCCCACCCCCCCTTTTTCAGTTCCTGCTGTTTTGCTCTGGGATAAAGGTTGGAATTTCCAGCTGGAAAGCAATGTCTGACTTTCCCACGTTGAGAATATCTGGAGGGAAGCTTTCCTATAGCGCATGGCCAAATCATTGTCACTCTTGCGTTTTTGGGCTCTCGCCATATGTGCTTGGAGCAAGCGATTAGTCACCATCCCAGAAATTGCCACATCTACCGTTGTCGGCACTTTCTACGCTAAACTGTGGTGTGTGTGTGTGTAACAAATTGTGCCACATGCCATAGATGTCAAAGTTCATAGGGTCTTGAGCCGTGTCAAATCACATGCCTTGCCCTGAGTAAATCTTCCCCAACCCCCCCCTTAATCTTTATTCTTCCTTCTGTGTTCCAATCCACGGACACCGATACTGATTGGTCTTAGTTAATCATTGACGCCGTTTGGTTTCATGCCGTGATTGTTGCTTTTAATAATGGAATAAATAGACAAATAGAAGCTTATGTTTGTCTTGACGGGACATGTCGGTTGCAGTGGCTGTCCAGAATGCAGCAACAATTTGGGAATTTCCCGACCATGTTCGACAAACAAATCCTCAGTGTTCTGGTTTATAGCCTCTTTATGGGCATTATTCCTTATGGCCGGACTGCAATTAACCATGTACTGCTGATACCACAGTGCATCCAAGGAATTCCCCTTCCCCAGTTTTCTCCTCTCCTTTCCTGAAGGCGTTGGTTCCAGCCACGATACTGTTCCACCAGAGCTCTGATACCTCATTCAAAAGGCCAATCTTCACACGTCGGCCTAAACAGCAAGTGCCGGCGAGCTGGTCCAACCTTGGTGGGTGTACGTCTGAGCCCCATCCTTCTGCTCCTTGGTGCCCCCACGCTTGTATCCTTCAGTGGGAATCACTAGATTCACCAGCAGTGGGAAACCCGTCCGATTTTCCAAATCCCCCTCCCCTTCATTGCCCAGTGCGGAGCTTTGGCTGAGCGTTAACGGTGTAAACCAGCGATTGACCTGGGATGCTCCCGAGCAACGTTCCCGCTAAGCTGTGTGGCTGTGCCGCAGTCCAGCGCGGCGGCCCGGGGGTCCCGCACGGTGGCCTGGGGGGCTCGTGCAGGCCGCTCAACAGCTTTTCAATGGGAGATTTTTGCACGTGCACGAAATTTTGAATGGCCGAGCAGCCCCTCCAAAAATTAGGGGGAAACATTGCACCCAAGGTCTTTTAAGCACACATCCCTGAATTCCATTCCATGTCCTGCCCCAGCCCTGATGTCAGGCAAATCTGAACTGCTGCCTCTTTGGTTTTAGGGACATGGTGTTGGAAGTTCCAGTGCTTCTATTTCATACCGATTGCTAAATCCTTGAAACAATTGGCACAAAGCATCTGCAGTGTGCTCCTTGCTCCTCTTCCACTCTGATCATGAAAAATGTTGGGCTAATGACTGTACCTCCTGCTCTGATAAGTTCTTGATTGGAGCTATGTAAAGTGATTTGTGGTAGGAACAGGTTCAGGAGGATTTCAGGTAATCAGGTATTTATGTGGCCTAAGTCTAATAGCTTTTGTTAACCTCCACACTGGACTTTTCCACTTTGTTCCCAAACCCCTTTCCTCGCACCTCGAACTCTTCCAAAACACCACTGCCCATTTCAAGTGCCACTTACCCATTACCCTTCTCAGTGACGACCATTGGGTTCCTGTACCTCAATACATCCTCGTCATCGGTTACAAGCCACCATAGCTTTGTTTCTCACAACCTCGGCAGCCTCCTCCAGCCCTTTATCCCACCACCCTGGCGCCCTTTCACCTTCCAACTCTTGCATCTTCTGGGCATCCCCCTTCCAGTCTCACTTTAGCTGTGTATTGTCCCTAATCTCTAGAATCCCGAAACACTTCCCCCCTCCCCACCAAATCTTGCTAATTTCCCCTCCTTTACAAGCCTCCTCAAGCTCCTTTTTTTTTTTTACCCTGCTTTCAGCCATATCTCCTGACTCTTCCACTGCCTGCTCAGAGCCCATTTCACTGTGAAGTACCTAAACATGGCCTTGTCAGCGATGCTCACATCCTGTGAATGAATAAAAAAAATTGCCAACTTCATTCTCAGAAGAGCTCTGCCCTACTTCAATTTGGCGCAGTACTTTCCAAATTAGTCATTTTGCCCGCCAGATGTCTGTGGGAGGGGCTAAGAAACTCAATTCAAACATATTATGGGATTGATTTCAACATATATATTTGTGCCTTGGGAGGTTGAGTTAATGTTGATTGGCTGAACTCGTTTCAATCCCCCGCCTCAAAATCATCCACTGCTGAAACTCTCATCCGTGCCTTTGTTACCTCTAGACTTGATTATTCCAATGCATTCCTGGCCAGCCTCCCATTTTCTACTCTGCATAAACTAGAGGTCATCCAAAACTTGGCTGCCCGTGTCCTAACTCGCACCGAGTCCCGCTCATCCATCGCCCCCTCTGCTCGCTGACCTACATTGGCTCCCAACTGGCATGGCCTCTATTTTAAAATTCTCATTCTTGTTTTCAAATTCCTCCATGGCCTCGCCCCTCCCTATCTCTAATTCCCCCCCCAGCTCTACAACCCCCCCCCCCCCTCCCGAGATATCTGCGCTCTCTAATTCTGCTCTCTTGTGCATCACTGATTTTAATCGCTCAACCATTGGTGGCTGTGCCTTCAGCTGCCTAGGCCCTGAGCTCTGGAACTCCCTCCCTTAACCTCTCCGCTTCACTACCTCGTTATCCTCATTTTAAGACTCTCCTTAAAACCTACTTCAATGACCAAGTCATCTGCATTAATATCTCCTTATGTGGTTCGGTGTCAAATTTTGTTTCTTGCAAAGTGCCTTGGGATGTTTTACTATGTTAATGGTGCTATATAAATGCAAGTTGTTGTTGTTGTCTTGGAGTTCAACAGACTTAAATTGGCGGTCCTGGTATTTCTTGACTTGTGCAAATTGGAGAATCCATCTGAAGCTTTGGAGAGAGCGATAAAGGCCTGATGGACTTTCATGGTTGGTGGAAGAATATGTAATAGTTTAGCACACCGGCTCCAACTATTTGCTAATTTCTACCCAAGATAGTTACGGTTAATAACTACTGTAAAATCTATGTTGCCTCACTGCAACTATTTGCTTAACAATTAAATCTTAATTCACAGTCTAGCGTGTGTTAACTTTTGACTTACCAAATCAAGAGTTTGGAGGTGAGAAAACCAGTAAGCCAGATAGATGCTGGGTATCTGGGCAAAGGACAACAATCTCTGAACCACAGGGTGCATGAATCACCCAAGACACTGGTCTGAGATGCTGATCACACGTCCCATTAACTGCATTGTTGGAGGTGCCATCCTTCAGTTAAGCTGTTAAACTGAGGCCTATCTGTCTGTTCTGGTGAGTCAGATGGATGTTAAAAAAAGACTTGTATTTCTATAGCACCTTTCACGACCATACGACCATAGGACATCTCATAGCGCTTTACAGCCAATGGAGTACTTTGGAGTGTAGTCACTGTTGTAATGTGGGAAACGTGGCAGCCAGTTTGCGCACAGCAAGCTCTCACAAACAGCAATGTGATGATGACCAGATAATCTGTTTTTTGTTACGTTGATTGAGGGATAAATATTGGCCCCAGGATACCGGGGAGAACTCCCCTGCTCTCCTTCGAAATAGTGGCCCTGGGATCTTTTACGTTCACCTGAGAGGGCAGACGGGGCCTCGGTTTAACGTCTCATCCGAAAGACAGCACCTCTGACAGTGCGGCGCTCCCTCAGCACTGCACTGGAGTATCAGCCTAGATTTATGTGCTCGAGTTCCTAGAGTGGGACTTGGGGACTTGAACCCACAGCCCTCTGACTCAGAGGCGAGAGTGCTACCCACTGAGCCACAGCTGTTAAAGATCACGTTGTAGGGAGCTTTCCCAGTGACCTGGCCGATGATCTTCCCTCAACCAAAACCATCGAGAGCTAGATTAACTGATTGTTGCTCTTTGTGGAATCTGGTTATGTTAAAAATGGCTGCTGCATTCACCTACATCCCAACAATCACTGAACTTAGAAAAAATTAATGGTTTGTGATTCAGTTGTAAGTTGTGAGAGAAGTGATGTTTTATAGAAATGTGAGTTATCTCGCTTCAGTTAAGTATCATTTAAATATCATTTTTAAACGTTTATGTTTGTGTACCCTTTTCTGAAGCCCTTGTACCACTCCCGACAATATGATATCAAAACGTACATTAGTGTATTGAGGTTTCTGGACACTGTTATGCTTGGTACTGGGAGCAATGCGAGGTTGAATTATTGGAGCCACTTGTTCAGGTGGATTGGGCAATGCGAAATTCCAGCGATTTCAAACCTGACGGGGGTGGAGGGAATGAAACGAAATGATATCGAGGCCAATCACACTTGCCTGCCAGTTAGAAGAGTAGACCACCGCCAAATACTAAAACGCTGTCATTAATCAGCCTGCAGGACATGTGCAACGGTGCTCTAAATTGGCAGCTTTCATTTTTTACAATCTCTTTTCCTCAATCTACACTGTAGTGCACCATGTCATTACCCAAATGAGCTGTGCTGTAAACACAGATTTTATTTTTTACATTGTAAGCAACACCACAGCAGATCAACTAATATGTCCACCGTTTTTTGTAATAGGATACTACACCTTGCTGTCATTCATGAGGAAGAATCCTTTATGGAGCACGTTCTCGATTTTACAAAGGGCACCAATTACCTGGACCTACAGAACGACATGAAGCAGGTGATTAGAGCAACGATAAAGCAACAATCACGATCGTTGCTTGGGGTCATTCAAATATTTGGTTAGATTATTTCCTTGTGCTAACTTCCTCCCATAAAAATCGTTCTGTATTATTTCCCTGTAAGTATCAACTCTCTCCTTCCGCATCCCATTCCTCAGTCTCCTGAAATAATCTGATTTCCTCCCCCCTTCCCCCCGCCTCTTACAGACTGCACTGCACTTGGCCGTGATCGTTGGGCGACCGGAATTAGTGATGAAATTGGTGTCTGCCGGGGCGAACCTCCTGCTTCAAGAGAAGGATGGGAACATTGCCTTACACCTGGCGTGCAAAGAAATGGCGACCGGCTGCGTTCAGGCACTCCTGTTCCACAGTTCCAGTGAGCAGAAGGACTCCCGTCTGTTTGACCCTTCACACTTCATACAGCAGCTGCGTTGCTATAACTACCAAGGTAAAGTCTCCAACAGTTCATCTACATTTTTGATCTGATTGGAATGCATTTGTTAGACATTCGGTTGGGAATTAATAAGACGAAGCAAAACCAGGCTCTCCCGCTGGCTCATTCTGTAAAGAACGTAAGAAATAGGAGCAGGAGTCGGCCATTTGACCCCTCAACCCTGCTCCACCATTCAATAAAATCATGGCTGATCTGATCCTGGCCTCAATTCCACTTCCCCGCCCGCTCCCCATAACTCTAGACTCCCTTATCGTTCAAAAAAGGAAATGGGTTTTTAAAAAAAAAAGAGACTAGCATTTCTATAGTGCCTTTCACTACCGCTGGATGTCCCAAAGCCCTTTACATCCAATGAAGTAATTTTTGGAGCGTAGTCACTGCTGTAATGTAGGAAACGTGACAGCAAACTTGCGCACAGCAAACTCCCACAAACAGCAATGTGATAATGACCAAATAATCTGTTTTGGTGATGTTGATTGAGGGATAAATAAATATTGGTCCCAGGACACTGGGGATAACTCCCCTGCTCTTCTTCGAAATAGTGGCCATGGGATCTTTTACGTCCACCTGAGGGGGCAGACGGAGCCTCGGTTTAACGTCTCATCCGAAAGACGGCACCTCCGACAGTGCGGCGCTCCCTCAGCACTGCACTGGAGTGTCGGACCAGATTTTAGTGCTCAGAGGCGAGGGTGCTACCCACTAAGCCACAGCTGACTCTGTGAAGCAGACAGACCTGAAGCTTCGATTGCTAGCCTGTGCTGAGTTGACTATCTCAGTAGGAGCACTGAAATTGGCCTCAGTACTTCTGGGTTTAAGGGGAAAAGAGTCCTGGGTTCCTACTAGCCAGTGATGCCTTCTGAGAAAGTTTGCATCAGTTGAGGACAGCTCCGTTACCCCTCCTGGTAGCGTGGTTCACTGTCTCAGCTTGCAGGTAGGAATGTCCACTTGGGCAAGCCCCTGGAATGATTCCCCAGTGAGGAATCAGCACCTTCGGAAAACCTGGGGAGAAAATTGAAGGGAAAAAGAAAATTGATACATACAAAAAATTTTTTTTAAATGTCCTAAATCTTGTTCTAATGAGTGTATATCTTTCCACAGGGTTCACACCTCTCCACGTGGCGGTAATGCTCAATGATGTTCACATCGTTGAATATCTTTTGTGGTTTGAAGTTGAAGTAAATGCAAAGGCAAGTATTCAAACCTGTCCAGGGCAGTTTGAGCTGTCGGGGATCCCCAGCCAACTGCAGGGGGGGCAGACGATCTGGTCTTTCTTTTGGTTTGTTTTGAGGGGGAGGGGACAGCCCCATTTAAAAAAAAAAAAAAATGCTATTCTCTCTCCCGCTTCAGGGTCTCCCCTACCACAGGCGACGTTCCTCGACCAAGAGGGTGGGTGGGTGGGCAGCCTCACTCTGCGCACTCACTCCGTGCTGCTAAAGAGCCACTGCAGAGCATGAGCGTGGAATGGACTCGTCGCCTTTTGGTGAGAACGTTAAAACCCAGGTCCATTTCAGGTGGATGTCAACAGTCCCTGTGGCACTATCTGACGAAGAGCAGGGAGTTTGCTTAGTGCCCCGGCCAACGTTCCTCCTCGGTACCATCATCAACATCATAGGCAGTCCCTCGAAACGAGGATGACTTGCCTCCACGCCAAAAAAAGATGAGTTCACAGGTGTTTCAATGAAACATAGAAAATAGGTGCAGGAGTAGGCCATTCGGCCCTTCGAGCCTGCACCACCATTCAATATGATCATGGTTGATCATGCAACTTCAGTACCCCATTCCTGCTTTCTCTCCATACCCCTTGATCCCTTTAGCTGTAAGGGCCACATCTAACTCCCTTCTGAATATATCTAACGAACTTGCCTCAACAACTTTCTGTGGTTGAAAATTCCACAGGTTCACAATTCTGAGTGAAGAAGTTTCTCCTCATCTCGGTCCTAAATGGCTTACCCCTTATCCTAATATTCCCGATCCCGAACTACATCCTGAAGGGTGGAAGATGCCTGTGCATGGATTTTTTTCAACGTGTGGTGACCGTTGCACACCAGTCACCACACGGGCTTGACAGAGCTAGGTCTTGATCCAGTGGCAAGGGTCAATCAAGACGACTGGAGACCAGCTCTGCTGCTTGGGCTGAGTGCGCACACATATCGCAGTGTGGGCTGGCCCGTGCTGCCCCTGGCCCCGAACTCGCATCCCTCCACCGTCTCTCGCCATTCCTGCTGTATCTGCCCACGCTCCAATCACCGACCTGGACCTTGATGACGTCGCTCTTCGCTGCTGTCTCCCTCCTGCACCAGCTCGCACTGCTCCATGAAGTGGCCTCCACACTGCTCCCAGGCTGCCGCACTTCCGCTCCTTTTATGGCCCCGACCTGCCGCTGGTGTTCTCACGCAGGTCGGGGCCTCCACGCTCCCTCAGTACCACCAAGAAACAGATTGACTAACTGGTCATTCAATTTCTTGTTCATGGGATCTGTGTGCAAAATGTCTGGCTCATTTGCCTGCTGAATAACGATCACTGCATTTCAAAGTAATTCATTGTTTTTAGCAGTGTTGAAGAGGCTGCTACGTGCTTGTCCCCATCCTTGGCAGACTTTGCCCTTGTCCACCAACCCTCCCTTGCCCCCATTCTCTCTTTCCCCCCCCCCCCCTCCACCTCCTGGGTATGCCAAAAAAATACCATAGAACAGGAATCAGTTCAGGGGTCCTCTTTCATGAATGCCTCTCCAACTGCTAGAGATCAGTTGAGAGCCCCGAACCCATTAACCATCATGTTTGTAGGATTTCCTGTGCACAAAATCGCAGCCTCCTTTGCCTACAAAGTAACATTCAGAACAACCTGCTCCTGCCTTTGATCACTTCCTTTTCCGTTGTTGTAAAGCACTTTGAGATGTTTGAGGAGCGATACACGAATGGAAATTATTTTCTTCCTAAATTTTCCTGCGTGTGGAATTGGAAATGAATGAGAGGGTGTCTTTTTAAAAAAAAAAAAAAAAAATTCGTTCCTGCCATGCAGGCATCGCTGGCAAAGCCGGCATTTATTGCCCATCCCTAATTGTCCCTTGAGAAGGTGGTGGTGAGCTGCCGCCTTGATCCGCTGCAGTCCGTGTGGTGAAGGTGCTCCCACAGTGCTGCTAGGGAGGGAGTTCCAGGATTTTGCCCCAGCGACGATGAAGGAACGGCTGATCTATTTCCAAGTTGGGACGGTGTGTGAGTCTGGAATTGTGTGGAGGAGGAAGGGGCATCCATGTCTGTCGGGTATCTAAAGCCCTGTGTGTCAATCTCTGCTCTTAGGAGAAATGTGGAGGTCGAACCGCGTTGCACCTGGCAGTGGAACAGCAGAATCAGCAGATCGTCAAGCTCTTGCTGGACAGGCGGGCAGATGTTCACGCCCAGATGTACAATGGCTGCACGCCAATATGTCTGGCTGTGTACCGGCCGGATTCTGGTATAACCCAGATGCTCAGAGACTATGGCTCTTCAGAACCGGTGACAGATGAGGAGTCAGATGAGGATGAAGGAATCGATGAAGATGCCGTGGTACGTAGAGCTGGGAAAGGGAGCCTTGCCTGAATCGCTGTGTGTGTAGCTGCTAAGTGGGTACAGGGTTGGACTCGGCTGTGATAACCAGAAAAGCTATGCACGGTTTCAAACCTAGAGGTTTTCCCAAATTAAACTCTGAATTTATCGAGGTGAAGTAGAGCATGCCAGGAAAGTAGTATTTCTGTTCTCTCCAAATTCAAATTGCAACACGGTTCTGTGGTTCCCGTGTCTGCAGTGTCCATTCTTCGTGTGTGTGCCTAGACAGCGTATGCTGTCGGGCTGCTCGACCATTAGGAGCATCACAGCCGAGCCCAATCTGCCTCCACTTGTGGCATCGGCACATGCTCAGTTTGAAGCAAGGTTCGCTAGATAATGGTCAGGAGCAGCAACCCTGGCTTATTTTTATCCACTACACCGTGTCAATTGTGGCTCAGTGGGCAGCACTCTTGCCTCTGAGTCAGAAGGTTGTGGGTTCAAGTCCCACTCCAAACTTGAGCACAAAAATCTAGGCTGACACTCCCAGTGCAGTACTGAGGGAGCACTGCACTGTCGGAGGTGCCGTCTTTCGGATGAGATGTTAAACCGAGGTCCCGTCTGCTCTCTCAGATGGACGTAAAAGATCCCACGGCACTATTCAAAGAAGAGTTATCCCCGGTGCCCTGGCCAATATTTATCCCTCAATCAAAAAAACATTATCTGGGTCATTATCACATTGCTGTTTGTGGGAGCTTGCTGTGCGCAAATTGGCTGCCGCGTTTCCTACATTGCAACAGTGACTGCACTCCAAAAGTACTTCATTGGTTGTAAAGCGCTTTGGGACGTCCGGTGATAGTTGAAAGGCGCTATATAAATGCAAGTCTTTTTACATAGCCCAGGGTGGCAGTCGATTCCTAGAGCCTGTCTTCAGCTAACTCCACAAATCAGGGATTGAATAGGATTCTATATGCCCGACTACAATTATAGAATAATACCGCACAGAAGGAGGCCATTGGGCCCATCACGCCTGTACCTGCTCTTTTGAAAGAGCTATCCAATTAGTTTTCCTCCTCCGGTTCTTTCCCCAAAGCTTTGCAATTTTTTTTTTTTTCTTTTCAAGTGTATATATCCAGTTATCTTTTGAAAGTTACTATTGAATCTGCTTCCACCACCCTTTCAGGCAGCGCGTTCCAGATCATCATAACTCACTGCTTACAAAAATTCCCCATCTCTCTCCCTCTGGTTCCTTTACCAATTATATTAAGTCTGTGTCCTCTGGTTACTGACCCTCCTGCCACTGGAAACAGCTTCTCCGTAAACTTGAGCCCATCCAAAACTCTCTTGCCCGTGACTGAACTCGCACCAAGTCCTGTTCACGCACTACCCCCTGCGCTCGCTGACTTACATTGACTCCCGGTTCAGGAATGCCTCCATTTTAAAATTGTCATTCTTATTTTTAAATCTCTCTATGGCCTCGCCACCCCCCCCCCCCCGCAATCTCTAACCTCCTCCAGCCCCACAACCCTCCGAGATCTCTCTGTGCTCCTCTAATTCTGGCCTCTTGAGCATCCCTGATTTCCATCGCTCCACCATTGGTGGCCGTGCCTTCAGTAGCCTGGGCTAAAAGCTCTGGAACTCCCTCCCTAAACCTCTCCACCGCTCTTTCCTCCTTTTAAGACGCTTCTTAAAACCTACCTCTTTGACCAAGATCACCTGCCTTAATATCTCTTTATGTGGCTCGGTGTCAAATTTTGTCTGACTATGGGGCACTATGTTAAAGGATCTCTATATAAATGCAAGTTGTTTACTCTATTAAAGCCCCTCAGTGTTCAATTCATAGCCCTGTAGGTTACAGCACTTCAGGTGCACATCCAAGTACTTTTTAAATGTAGTGAGGGTTTCTGCCTCTACCACCCTTTCAGGCAGAGAGTTCCAGACCCCCAGCACCCTCTAGGTGAAAAAATTTCCCCTCAAAACCCCTCCTACCAATTATTTTAAATCTATGTCTGCGGTTGAAGTGCAATGCTTTGTCGACATGTAATGGATGATGGCTGCCTTCTCACAGCCCGCCCTGTTGCGTGAGCTTACCTCTTCGATCCCAACTAATGTCATCTCACGGGACACCAAACCTGTTAAATCGGTTTCCCGGTGACCGTACCAAACCATGTAGTAAAAAAAAAGTCTTAACATCCAAATTGGATTTTGGTTCAAGTGACTCCCCGTGCACAGCGATTGGTTTCCTAAATCCACGGCCCGGATGAAAGCATTATACAAGGTAACACTTGCCTAGAAAAAAAAGTTACAAATACACTGGTGCTGTTTACAGGTCAAGTTTAAGTTAGATTGGAAAAAATGTTTATTTGGGGTTTGCAGAGGGATGAGTGGGGGAGAATGAAAACCTATATACATACACACATTTTAGTCACAGTAAACAGGTTTTCATACTAAAAATATTGAGGTTTGTGACCAGAATTAGACAGACTGAATATATCTCTTAACCTCATTGATTACAGTACGCACTTTAGACCATCATCATCATAGGCAGTCCCTCGGAATCGAGGAAGACTTGCTTCCACTCCTAAAGTGAGTCCTTAAGTGGCTGAACAGTCCAACACGAGAACAGTCCCGGTCACAGGTGGGACAGATATTCGTCGGGGGAAGTGGGGGGGTGGGACTGATTTGCCGCACGCTCCTTCCGCTGCCTGCGCCTGACCTCTTCACGCTGGCAGCGTTGAGATTCGAAAAGCTCAACACCCTCCCGGATGCATTTTCTCCACCTAGGGCGGTCTTCGGCCAGGGACTCCCAGGTGTCGGTGTCGGTGGCGATGTCGCACTTCACCAGGGAGGCTTTAAGGGTGTCCTTGAAATGTTTCCTCTACCCCTTCTTTGGCTCGTTTGCCATGAAGGAGCTCATGTAGAGCAATTGCTTAGGGAGTCTCACGTCTGGCATGCGGACTAAGTGGCCTGCCCAGCGGAGCTGATTGAGTGTGGTTAGTGCTTCAATGCTGGGGATGTTAGTCTGGGCGAGGAAACTGATGTTGATGCATCTGTCCTCCCAGGGGATTTGCAGGATCTTGTGGAGACATCGTTGGTGATACATCTCCAGCGACTTGATGTGTCTTCTGTACATCGTCCATGCCTTTGATCCATACAGGAGGTTGGGTATTACTACAGCCCTGTAGACCATGAGCTTGGTGGTAGGTTTGAACACTCTTTTCCTCAGGCGGCCGAAGGCTGCCCTGGAGGCGATGTTGAATCTCCGCATCACTGTCTGCCTTTGTTGACAAGAAGCTCCCGAGGTATGGGAAGCAGTCCATGTTGTCGAGGGCCGCACCGTGGATCTTGATGACTGGGGGACAGTGCTGTGCGGCGAGGACAGGCTGGTGGAGGACCTTTGTCTTACAGATGTTAAGCGTAAGGCCCATGCTTTCATATGCCTCGGTGAATACATCGACTATATCCTGGAGTGCAGACGCAGGCATCGTCCGCATACTGCAGTTCAACGCCAGAGGTTTGGGTGATCTTGGACCTGGCCTGGAGATGGCGAAGGTTGAACAGGTTCCCACTGGTTCTGTAGATTAGTTCCACTCCAGCGGGGAGCTTGTTGACAGTGAGGTGGAGTATGGCAGCGAGGAAGTTTGAGAAGAGGGTTGGAGCGATGACGCAGCCCTGTTTGACCCCGGCACATTAGATCATGACTCCAAGTATAGCATAAAGAGGGAGAGCGCCATAAAACAGGCAATCTTTTTTAAAAAAAACAATGTCAACAATCTCCAATATGCTCAGCCCTGGGCATGTAGGTACAGCAGGTGGTGAAGAAGGCAAATGGTATATTGACCTTCATAGCAAGGGGATTTGAGTATAGGAGCAGGGAGGTCTTACTGCAGTTGTACAGGGCCTTGGTGAGGCCTCACCTGGAATATTGTGTTCAGTTTTGGTCTCCTATTCTGAGGAAAGACGTTCTTGCTATTGAGGGAGTGCAGTGAAGGTTCACCAGACTGATTCCAGGGATGGCTGGTCTATCCTATGAGAAGAGACTGGATCAATTGGGCCTTTATTCACTGGAGTTTAGAAGGATGAGAGGGGATCTCCTAGAAACGTATAAGATTCTGACAGGACTGGACAGGTTAGATGCGGGAAGAATGTTCCCGATTTTGGGGAAGTCCAGAACCAGGGGACATAGTCTTAGGATAAGGGGTAGGCCATTTAGGACTGAGATGAGGAGAAACTTCTTCACTCAGAGTTGTTAACCTGTGGAATTCCCTGCCGCAGAGAGTTGCTGATGCCACATCATTGGATATATTCAAGAGAGAGTTAGATATGGCCCTTACGGCTAAAGGGATCAAGGGGTATGGAGAGAAAGCAGCAAAGGGGTACTGAGGGAATGATCAGCCGTGATCTTATTGAATGGCGGTGCAGGCTCGAAGGGCCGAATGGCCTACTCCTGCACCTATTTTCTATGTTTCTAAACCATGCACAGGCATTTTCCACCCTTCAATATGTAGTTCGCGACCTGGAATGCCAGCTTCTCATCGAAATACCTGTGAACTCATCCCTTTTTGGTGTGGAAACAAGTCATCCTCGATACGAGGGACCGCCCAAGATGTGGTCAGTGGCAGCATCAACTGGGTCAGGTGTTAAAGCAACAATGAGTGTGGCCAAACTGAAGCATTTCGAAGTAATTACTGAGTCATTTTCCATAATCCCCAAGTCTAACGGGTGACTCAACAGCAGGACACAGGTTGCCGCAACTGTTAATGAGTAAAACCATGCCGTCTGATTTAACCCTGGCGGTCAGGGAAACCACAAAAAAGTAATTGAAGTGGGTTCCAGGTTTCCCCACAGGAAATAAGAACAGAAAATGTCGGATCTGTAAAGAGAAATAAAACCGGCTCATGTTTTAAAGCTGGGAGATGCACAAGCCCCTTCACAGCCAAAACCAAGAGGAGACGGGAAGGAACAACAAAGAAATTTAAGATTCGGGCAATACTGTCACGGTGAAGCAGTTCATGGGTTTAATAGTTTAGATGTGTTTTTTTTTAAACGGTGTGGAAAAAGTCCTGAATGGTGTAGAAAGGTCACTTCATCGAAAGAATCTTAGAAATTTACAGCGCGGAAGGAGGTCATTTCAGCCCATCATGTCCGCGCCAGCCGATAAAGAGCTATCCAGCCTAATTTGTGCTCCCAGGGGATTTGCAGGCTCTTGTGGAGACATCGTTGGTGATTATATCTCCAGCGACTTGATGTGTCTTCTGTACATCGTCCATGCCTCCGATCCATACAGGAGGGCGGGTATTACTACAGCCCTGTAGACCATGAGCTTGATGGTAGGTTTGAGGTCCAGGTCTTCGAACACACTCTTCCTCAGGCGGCCGAAGGCTGCACTGGCGCACTGGAGGCGATGTTGAATCTCCACATCAATGTCTGCCTTTGTTGGCGAGGCTCCCGAGGTATGGGAAGTGGTCCACGTTGTCGAGGGCCGAGCTGTGAATCTTGATGACTGGGGAGCAGTGCTGTGCAGCTTTCCAGCTCTTGGTCTGTAGTCCTGTAGGTTACGGCACTTCAGGTGCACATCTAAGTACTTTTTAAATGTGGTGAGGGTTTCTGCCTCTACCGCCCTTTCAGGCCGTGAGTTCCAGACACCCACCACCCTCTGGGTGAAGAAATTTCCGCTCAAATCCCCTCTAAACCTCCCCCCAATTACTTTAAATCTATGCCCCCTGGTTGTTGACCCCTCTGCTAAGGGAAATAGGTCCTTCCTATCCACTGTATCTGGGCCCCTCATAATTTTATGCATCTCAATAAGGTCTCCCCTCAGCCCTCTCTTTTCCAAAGAAAACAACCCCAGCCTATCCAATCTTTCCTTATAGCTAAAATTCTCCAGTCCAGGCAACATTCTTGTAAATCTCCTCTATAGCCTCTCCAGTGCAATCACATCGTTCCTGTAATGCTTTGACCAGAACTGCACGCAGTACTCCAGCTGTGGCCTAACTAGTGTTTTATACAGTTCAAGCATAACCTCCCTGCTCTTGTATTCTGTGTCTCGGCTAATAAAGGCAAGCATTCCGTATGCCGCCTCAACCATTTCTGTCGAGTGGCATGATAAAGAATTGAGGCTAAAGCAGCTCCGGAAGTTGGGGAATTGAAATGCAAGATGAAGGGGTGAGAGAGGCAGGAAAATGGGGCAGGCAGCTGCGATCTGTCGTTGCTGCAGACTCTGCTTTCTTGGCCTCAACAGCATCGGCAAATGCCGGTTAAACGAGCCTTTTAATTTGTCTGTCCAAGGAGGAGACAGCGGGAGGCGCAGGAGAGATTCCCCTGGGCAGGGGAAGCGGTGTGTGTGTGTGTGCGCGCAGCGTTGCTGCTGTCAGTCTTTGCAGACATTATTTGGATGGCTTTTACATATTTTTTTTAAAAGGTATGATTATTGGATCTCCTCCAATTAGTGTTGCTATGCACCCTGATGTTGCAAGGAGGAGGAGATTGGAGACAGTGAAGGAACTAAGCCCCACCTGGTACATAACTCTACTTTAAACCTTCTCCGTCTTTCTGAGAATGCTGCCGAGTATTTAAGTGATAAATCATCTGATTTAAGAATCCCATCAAGTTATGCCCTAGATGTCTCGGTGATTCACTGCAACGGTTCGGACCTGACAGATCACAGATTTAGTCACCACTACATGCTGAGTCAACTCATCAGTGGCTCCCGGTTAAGCAACGCCTCGATTTTTAAAATTCTCAAAATTGTTTTCAAATCCCTCCATGGCCCTCGTCCCTCCCTATCTCTGTAATCTCCTCCAGCCCCACAACCCCCCGAGATGTCTGCGCTCCTCTAATTCTGCCCTCTTGAGCATCCCTGATTTATAATCGCTCCACCATCGGTGGCCGTGCCTTCTGTTGCCTGGGCCCCAAGCTCTGGAACTCCCTCCCTAAACCTCTCTGTCTCTCTTTCCTCCTTCAAGACGCTCCTTAAAACCTACCTCTTTGACCAAGCTTTTGGTCACCGGCCCTAATTTCTCCTCGTGTGGCTCGGTGTCAAATTTTTATCTCCGTACTCCTGTGAAGCACCTTGGGACGATTCACTGCGTTAAAGGCGCTTTATAAACACAAGTTGTTGAGATCTCTGCGCTCCTCCAATTCTGATCTTTTCAGCATCCTTGATTTTCATTGCTCTGCCATTGGCCGCCGTGCCATTAGCTGCCCGGGCCCTAATCCTCCTAAACCTCTCCGTTGATGAATATTGACCACTTTGCAGAGTGCTGCACCACAGATTGAGCCAGCATCCTCAGCTAAAGAGAGAAACCTGGAGGATGAGGACTGATAATCCCCACACTTGGCAGACTCTGTCACAATGTGGTTTTTAACTCGCTGCATTGAGATAGAGGGGTACAGTAAAGATGTTGACCTTGATATCAAATGCTTAGTTGCCTATAATGTGACACCATTTTATTCACTTCCTCCAAAGTTCCCCCTAATTTGTTGTCGGGCGCATGGCCCCTGCAGGAATTTAACATGGGGGGGGAAAAGCTGGTCCCGCTTAGAGAGAATGTTGCTACCCTCCACAATATTGAAGACTTTGTAATGGGCGCACCCCTTCAATTTTTGCACCTTCCCTTCTGAAGGTGCTAACTCATGAGTTACTTTGATACGGCATCATGGTGGCCGTACTTCATACGTAAGCCTATACAAGCTATTCGATTGTGGGGGGGGATCGGCGGCAGAAGAGATTCTGTCCTCCTTTAACATCTTTTACACACATACTCTCCAGAAGAGATTGCTGGGATGTGATCAAAGTAATTGGTAGAAGAATTAGAAAGCGAGATGAGGAAAATGTTTTTCACCCAGAGGGTGGCAGGGTCTGGAACTCACTGCCTGAAAGGGCGGTAGAGGCAGAAACCCTCAACGCATTTAAAAAGTACTTAGATGTGCACTTGAAGTGCTGTAACCTGCAGGGCTACAGACCGAGAGCTGGAAGATGTGATTAGGCTGGGTAGCTCTTTTTCGACCGGCGCGGACACGATGGGCCGAATGGCCTCCTTCTGTGTTGTAATTTTTCTATGAGGAACAGGAACCTAGCTGGTTCTCCCCTGCCAATTGGTGCCGTCAGTTGCTGTGCCCCCTTGCTTGTCACTCTTGCCAAGATCTGCTAACTTGGCATCAAAGCTGAGGACCTTCTTGCTCTGTACGGCTCGGTACCATCCTGGGCAGCGCATGTACCAGCTGAGGCAATTGGCTCCTTTCCTAAACTTGTCCAAAACTGCTGATCTGCTGGGATAGCAGTTGACGGACCGGGGGTGGGGGGTGGGAGCCACCTCCGGGATGGGGAATGTTTTAAAGAAAATAAATTCGGCATGGCTTTCTGCCAGAGATTGCTGTTCGGTGATCTCCGCTGATGACTGCTTGGAGCCGTAGACTAGTGAGTGGTCAGAGGGAAATGTGAAAATTAAGATTTTAAAAAGCCCCTCCTGCGTAATACAACTTTCGCATTCAACACGCGCAAACCAGAAAACTGACTTCATTGATTTATGGATCTCGTGCAACAGTTGGACACTAACCCTCCTCCAGACATATTTCAGTTCCTCTTTCTCTCCAACACTAACCCTGCCTTAGGCAGGTCACTGAAATCAATCAATCGTCTCAAAGGAGACAATTAAGAGATAAACGTTCTTTATACTCCTCAGCCTCTTGGTGTTGAAATTCTGGTGAGCTGTAAGGGTTAGCTGGTCTGCTGGAGGGTTATAAACAATGTTCCCTTTACAGTGTCCGCTGGGTAGCACACTCGCCTGTGAGTCAGCAGGTTGTAGGTTCGAGTCCCACTCCAGGGACATAAATCTCGACTGACGCTCCCAGTGCAGTGCTGAGGGAGCGCTGCGCTGTCGGAGGGGCCGTCTTTCGGATGAGACATTAAACCGAGGCCCCGTCTGCGCTCTCAGGTGGATGTAAAAGATCCCACGGCCACTATTTCAAACAAGAGCAGGGGAATTACCCCCGGTGTCCTGGGGCTAATATTTATCCCTCAATCAACATCACAAAAACAGATTATCGGGTCATTATCACATTGCTGTGTGTGGGAGCTTGCTGTGCGCAAATTGGCTGCCGCGTTTCCCACATTACAACAGTGACTGCACTTCCAAAAGTGCTTCATTGGCTGTAAAGCACTTTGAGACGTCCGGTCGTTGTGAAAGGCGCTATATAAATGCAAGTCTTTCTTTAGGCTGCGCAGCGCTCTGCAGCTCCTGCACAGCCAGGTGTCCAGCTTTTATAAATCGGAAAAAACGCGCACGCGCGGTATTTTGAATGGGCCGCGCAGACCCTTAAAGGGGCCACACGCCCCCCCCCCCCCCCCCAAAATAATTAAAGGGAACATTGGTTTTAAACAGTGCAATTGTTTGCGTTGGTTGGGGAAGACGGTAACGAGAGAGCACAAATTTAAAGTAACCACAGAGAATTAATTGGGGAGGTTAGAAAATAATTTATTTGCAATAATTAGCACATGGGATTCTCTGTCACAAACTGTTATTATGCAAGGAGCGTCCTTAAATGATTTCCAAAGGGAATTCAATAGTTGGCAGTAAAAGACATTAAAAGTTCCGAGGAGAGTGAGATTGGACCGAGTGCATGTGTAGAAAAACAGCTCGGACTTGATGGGCAAAATGGCCCGTTTTCTGGAACATTGATTGTATGAAATAGCGTTCCACAAATGTTCTGATTTTATTCATTCTTTTTTCCCCTCTCTTTCTCTTATAGGGAGAGTATGACGACTTTGTGGTGCATGGATGTTAATGGAAGATCATAAAATTCTGATGTCCTGCTGTATGACGTATTTAAACATTAAAACTTGTAGTGTTAAAGTGTTTCAGCTCTACTTCTGTAAAGGAGTGCCGTCATATAGTCCTCTTAACTGTCTTGTAGCCTTGTATTGAACCAATATCTAGGAATGGAGTAGTCTTTATAACCTAGTGTCCGAAAATAGGGGTTTGTGGTTGGAAAGTAACCGGTTGCCACCCAGATGTATATCCCAAGGAGGACCCAACCAGTCGCGTGAGACAGACAGCGGGTACTGGCGTTGGGCAGCATGGGGTGGGAACAGTGTGATCTGGGGTGGAGGGGTGCACCAGGCAAACGTGGGAAAAGGTGCTTTAGTTCTGAGTGTTGAACCTGAATGAGGGTGTGGGGCGTTAGAGAAGCGTTAATCCCTGTTATTTTTAACGTTTGTAGCTCTGCCGCTGGTTACGCACTGCAACAATCCTCTGTCGGGATGTATAGCTAACCTGCAGCCAGAACTCCCATCAGTGTTGTTCTGAACTTAAAAGAGGTGAGAGAGAAAGACTCCTGACACGAGCTTTATTTTTTTTTTTAAAGTCCTACATCGCTCCTTTACCACCGCAGCTCTGACAAAGAAAGAAAGTTTGTCGGTGTGTTTTTGGAGAATTTCCAAAGGTGATTCACAGCCAAGCTCCTGAACTTGTGAACTTTGTTATATGTGAATGGTGACTCCTTGCATGAGCTTCCTCGCAATATTTGCCCAGTTACCCCCCCAAAAAATTAATAGGAGGTGAAAGAGAGTTACTATTCAGAGAACCACATAGTACAGCACAGAAGGAGGCCATTCAGCCCATCGAGTCTGCGACGGCTCTCGAAGAGCAATCCGGTTAGTCCCACTTCCGGCTCCTTCCCCATAATCCCTGCAATTTTTTTTTTTTCTTTCACATATTTATCCAATTCCCTTTTGAAGGCTACTATTGAATCTGTTTCCACTGCCCCATCAGGTTGCAGCATATATTCGACGTCACTAAAGCAGTTTAACTAACTTGTTGCAGTTGGAATCATGCTTGTTGGCCAAACGAGGGCAACAGAGGCTTTGTATGTTGCTGCGCACTTGCAGAATAGCGATCGTTCGATTGGAGGCTAATACGGTATCGGCTCACATCATTCATCGTAATTGGAGGAAGATTTTGTGAGTCAGTGGTTGAAATTACTTTTGATTTTCCCTTCAGCCATCTGCGTGCGTGATGCATAAGAATGCGTTCTGCACTGGGCGCGGAGCCAAGGCAAATGCATAAAGGCGCAAGACAAAAAGCATCCTCTGGTTTCGTGAAAGTAAATAGTAATTTGTGCTAAACGTCGATAGTCCATTGCGTCCTACTGTGAGACCCGTCATTATTAAAGTACATTTATATATAAATTTTAAGAAAAAAGGCCAAAACCGGGCCCTCAATAGCTTGGTTTTCCCCATGAGATGGCAAGGCTGGTGAAGCTCCTTTTGAAAGCCAACAAGCACCCTCTACCTACATCATTGGTGAAAGAGGGAAAGGGAGCTGTTACCGCTGGAGAGGAATCTATTCACTGCTTCCTCCCCCTCATTCCCACTGAACTTTTATGCGGTTGTGCGTGGTCAGTGCCACCACATTTTTTAAGTGCGGTTAGGGATGGGCAATAAGTGCTGGACTCGCCAGTGACACCCATGTCCCGTGAACACATTTTTAAAAATGGAGACCTGCAGCTTACGAGTGCCACGCCCTTAAGATTTTGCCTTGCGGTGTGCCACTGGGCCCTTGTTGAAGCCCTGAGTTTTGTCAGAGGTTTGGAACCCACCTCCTTAAACCGTTGGTTAATTGCTGCCGGCAGCAGTCGGGGTAGCCAAGATTGGTCACTGACAGTTCGACACTCCCCAGTGCAACTCATTACAAGAGTATCTAACCACTCCAAGCTTCAGATTGAACAAAAAGCCCATTTACAGAGCCGCTCAATTTGTTGTACTCAAATAGCGCGAGTGTAATAAGATTAAAGTTCCTTGGTAGTTTGTTCAGGTTTCATTCATCAGATTCCTTTGAAACTAAATGGAAAGCTGGTGTAGCATTATTCATTTAGAAAACGTCTATATGCTTTTTTAAAAAAATCTTGTTTTACACACGCCTTCTGTCCAACTTTCTGGCCGTAATGATATTTAATCACTTTTATTTCAACATCTAAAATTGAAACTGCCTGTATAAATATATCGAATGGAAATCATGTATGTAAACAGTTGCCTGTAATGGTGTATTTGCAGTCTCTGTCCTGCAGGCGGTGCTGGTTTCTGAAGTCTCTCTTCAAATTCCGTCAACATCTTGTATATTAAAAAAAAATTGCAGGCAATGTCCTGGACAATTTAACAATATCAATTGTTTCTAATGAAACCTATCGTGAAATTTTGGCCTGTATTATTGTTTTTTATTTTTTGATTTATATTGCAGTTATTTTCTGTTACAACATGCATTGTTTTAATGTTCTATGTGTACAGATTGCTTGGTTCAGTGTAGATGTTCCAGAGATACAGAACAATGATAGTGTCATATGGGCACTATATGGGGTTGAGCATTGCTTATTTTTTTTTTAAGTGTACAGCTATGGCACTTTTGCTACAACTTTGTATTTGAATTGTATCTTTTACTATCTTGCTTTGTTGTAGCTACGCACCAGGATTGCTAATCTGTGTGTTGCTTGCCTTACAGACACATGTAACCACTTAGAATAACCAGCACTTTTTCTTTTTTTTTTAAACTGACAAATAAATGTTTGCAAGTATTGCTGTAAAAAAAAATGCAGACTTGTTTTGATGCTGTCACGTATGAAAATAATGAGCGCAGTCTATTTGCTTTCTTTCTCAGCCTTGGTTTGATGGCAGCGCTCAATGTCACCCAAGTCAGAAGGTAATGGCTTGCAAGTCCCACTACAGAACCTTTAGTTCATTATCCAGGCTGGCATTCCCAGTGCAGTGCTGAGGGAGCGTCGCACTGTCAGAGGTGCTGTCTTTCAGATGAGACGTTAAACCGAGGCCCCGTCTGCTCTCTCAGGTGGACGTAAAAGATCCTATTTCGAAGAAGAGCAGGAGAGTTCTCCTGGTAAAATATTAATCCCGCAGCCAACATCACGAAGAGATTATCTGGTCATTATCTCATTGCTGTTTGAGCAACCATGCCGTGCGCACGTTGGCTGCCGCATTTCCCTGCATTACAGCAGTGACGACTTTGCTCATGGACCTTTGCTCTTACCCCGCACTGTGAGGTATTCTGTAATAAAACTATCATGAGGCTGCTCTGACATTTAGCCTCGCAAATACAGTTTTCTTTTGGGCCTCCCCTCCCCCACCCCCCCCCCCCCCTCCGGACACCCACAAATTTACTTCTGGAAACTTGTTTTGTAATTTGTCCAGTTTATTAATTGGGGTGTAAACCACTGGGACTTCCTGCGCTAGTGCAGATGGGGTAGAATACCATCGTAAAATCGCAGACATTTGGGGGCTGGGGAGCAGCGACTTCTTGGGTGTTTTCAATCTTTTGAATTTTAAAAATCACATTTGGAACTGCATAACTGAAAACGGTGTCCACCAATTTTTAATACTGTGTATGCTGGAGATGTGGATAGAAAATTGAAAGAGCTGGAATTACACACTAGCACCTGAAGAAGTGACGGTTTGGATAGAGCCCTCTGTTATTTCCTGTTAAGCTTCCTCTCCCAAAATGCTATGTTCTTTTTTTAAAAAAAAAAATTCTTCCTCTTTCAGATGCTGATTGACCTGTGTATTTTCCATTTTTTTATTTAAAAAAAAAGTAAATTATGTCGCAGGGCTGGATCATAAGTTTGTGTAATTCATTTGAGTTCCCTATCTTGGTCATGTGTTCCCGGGAAACATAGAAAATAGGTGCAGGAGTGGCCATTCAGCCCTTCGAGCCTTCACCTCCATTCAATATGATCATGGCTGATCATGCAACTTCAGTACCCCATTCCTGCTTTCTCTCCATACCCCTTGATCCCTTTAGCCGTAAGGGCCACATCTAACTCCCTTTTGAATATATCTAACGAACTGGCCTCAACAACTCTCTACGGTAGAGAATTCCGCAGGTTCACCACTCTGAGTGAAGAAGTTTCTCCTCATCTCGGTCCTAAATGGCTTACCCCTTATCCTTAGACTGTGACCCCTGGTTCTGGACTTCCCCAACAACGGGAACATTCTTCCTGCATCCAATCTGTCCAATCCCGTCAGAATTTTATATATTTCTATGAGGTCCCCTCTCATCCTTCTAAATTCCAGTAAATATAAGCCTAGCCGATCCAGTCTCCTCATATGTCAGTCCTGCCATCCTGGGAATCAGTCTGGTGAACCTTCACTGCACTCCCTCAATAGCAAGAATGTCCTTCCTCAGATTGGGAGACCAAAACTGTACATAATACTCCAGGTGTGGCCTCACCAAGGCACGGGAAGGTGTAGAAACGGAGCCAAATCTGTCCCAGTTGGGAGAAGCGAACATTTGGTGAGGCATATGCTGCCACTATGATTGATTGCCCCCCCACCCTCTCTACCCAACCTTAGATACAGTAACAATGTACCCTGCAAGGGAACAATGGCACTGGAGAAGGTGGTAGGAAGATGTGTGTGTCTTAATAGGCTAATAGGCACAGAAGAGCGCTTTTACTTCCCTGATTCTAGCAGTAAAGTGCTAATGGTAGAAGACCTAAATGCCAGCGCCCATTTGCTTCCAGTCATGGCTGAGGGTTGAGCTGTCATTCTGTTGGTAGTGGTCAGTGCAGTGTTAGAATAGTATCAGCCGTGGCTCAGTGGGCAGCACTCTCGCCTCGGAGGCAGAAGGTCGTGGATTCGAGTCCCACTCCAGCGACTTGAGCGCATAAATCTGGACTGACCCTCCCGGTGCAGTGCTGAGGGAGCGCTGCGCTGTCGGGGGTGCCGTCTTTCAGATGAGACGTTAAACCGAGGCCCCGTCTGCTCTCTCAGCTGGATGCAAACGATCCCATGGCACTATTTCAAAGAAGAGCATGGGGAGTTATACCTGGTGTCCTGGCCCACTATTTATCCCTCAATCAACATCACTAAAAAAACTGATTATCTGGTCATTATCATACTGCTGCTTTTGGGAGCTTGCTGTGCGCAAATTGGCTGCCGCATTTCCTACATTACAACAGTGAATACACTTCAAAAGTACTTTGTTGGCAATAAAGGGCTATGAGATGGCCTACGGTTGTGAAAGGTGCTATATAAATGCAAGTCTTTCTTTAAAAATACTCCCAACCAGCAGCCACAGCTGAATGCACCAGCACGTACTCTTCTGATTCACTAAGACTGTTGGAGAATGTTCAATGGAATGAGTTCTTCCTGTTTATTATGGATGAAGAATATGGGGAAACAATGAAAAGCTCCACAAGTGAGAAACTGCAACTAACACTTGAAAGCAAATAAATCTCTCTTTGTTTCTCTTCCTTGTAGAGTGGCTTCTCCTCCAAGCATTCCTCCTCCTCTGAGGAAATGGTGGAGAAACTGGAACGAGAGAGAGAGTGAAGGCAGAAGTTATCGGGGTATATAATACATCGTATAAATAAGATGTAACCAGCACGACTGTCCAAGGGCTTGCAACCAAGACAAATGATACAAGAGTTGATCTGGCTCTATGCAGCCAATCCACTTTGATTCCTGTTGTAACGTCAAGCGCAAAAAATACAGACGGAGTACGTGACCGGGGCTACAGGCTCACTTTCACACACCATAGCATAAACAATCGAGGCCGACTGACACCCAACCTATCTAGATAGCTTCTACGGGGATTGTTGCCGATGTTGTCTCTAGGACTTGAAATAAAGTGTAACGGTGGGTCTAGAACCAGGGGTCACAGTCTAAGGGTAAGGGGTAAGCCATTTAGGACCGAGATGAGGAGAAACTTCTTCGCTCAGAGAGTGGTTAACCTCTGGAATTCTCTACCACAGAGAGTTGTTGATGCCAGCTCGTTAGATATATTCAAGAGGGAGTTCGATGTGGCCCTGACGGTTAAAGGGATCAAGGGGTATGGAGAGAAAGCAGGAATGTGGTACTGAGGTGAATGATCACCCATGATCTTATTGAATGGTGGTGCAGGCTCGAAGGGCCCAATGGCCTACTCCTGCACCTATTTTCTATGTTTCTATTAACAACTCGGATTTATAGAGGGCCCATCGTTTAGAAGAAGATCTGTGTTTTACAAAGTGTGGGGGGCGAAAGCACAAAGCAGGAGATGGGAATGGTTAAGATGGTGGGGTGGGTGTAGGAGGTTGAAGGAGAAGTGATGAGACTTTTTGGCTGTACAGGGCTGTAAGATAGCCTTTTTGGCGTGGAAGCAAGTCATCCTCGATTCGAGGGACCGCCCAAGAAGTAAATAAGATCAGTTAACACAATTACTTCAAAGGCTGTTGGAACCTCCAAATTTAAATTAGTGAAATGGTAAATTTAAAACCGACTGATCAATCTCTCGTGGCGTTGCACGCGGCAAGTCAGGCCAACTGTTACTTCAGCTGTAGCGGGATTAGAGGGCGAGGGATAACTGGTCCAGAGTGAGCAAATGTAATTGTGCACATGCAGTTCAGTTCATATTTTAATGGTGTGCATTCTGTCCTTATTTTTTTTACACATTTCCGTAAAACATTTCTATATGGGTCTTTGCAGTTCCTTGACTCAGTTGGTAGCACCCTGAACTCGTGAGTTAGAAGGTTGTGGGTTCAAGTCCCACTCCAGAGACTTTAGCATAAAAATCTAGGCTGACACTCCAGTGCAGTACTGAGGGAGTGCTGCACTGTCGGAGGTGCCGTTTTTCGGATGAGACATTAAACCGAGGCCCCGTCTGCTCTCTCAGGTGGACGTAAAAGATCCCACCGCACTATTTCGAAGAAGAGCAGGGGAGTTCTCCCCGGTGTCCTGGGGCCAATATTTATCCCTCAATCAACATCACTAAAAACAGATTATCTGGTCATTATCACATTGCTGTGTGTGGGAGCTTATTTGCAAATTGGCTGCCGTGTTTCCCACATTATAGCAATGACTGCACTCCAAAAGTACTTAATTGGCTGTAAAATGCTGTGAGACATGAAAGGTGCTATATAAATGCAAGTCTTTGTCCTTCCAGCACTCCGGATGGCAGGAGGATGTAATTACAGCGTGTCTAGTTTAGGTAGGCAATTGCCGTTATAAATGCGGTCTTAGAAATTTCTAATGGAAAAAGTTGACCTGAAGTATGCACAGCATAAGATTTTTGATGCAGATATACAAGTATTGACTTGAGCACCTAATCAAGGCTTGATACTGTGGTGCACTCCTGAGGGAGCGCTGCATCGTATTCACGTGAGACGTTAACCCGAGGCCCCGTCTGCCTTCTCCGGTGGACAGAAAAGATCCCACGGCCACTATTGTAATAAGAACAGGGCAGTTCTCCCGATGTGCTGGCCTACACTAAATCCCTCAACAAACCGATTATCTGGGTCACTGTCACATTGCTGTTTGTGGGAGCTTGCTGTGCGCAAATCTGCTGCCGCGTTTCCCACGTTATAACAGTGACTACACTCCAAAAGTACTTCATTAGCTGTGCAGCGCTTTGGGATACCCTGAGGTTGACAACGGCACAAGTCTTATGCTTTTTCTCAAAAGTGTGATGTATGTCTGGAATAATCAAGTAGAATATCAATTAAAGGAATTGGTGTGTTTAAAGTGCAGTTGGATGCTAAGGTGGGGGTGAGTCAGGATCAGAGAGGGGTGAGTTTAATGGGCTCCTCCCACTTTCCTTCACTTCTTAAAGCACCTGATTTGGACTTTTACCATTTTCAGTTACAACTTGATTACATTGCAGTCGTTGATAAAAGTTGGAATTTCCAATCTGCAATTTCATAAACAGTAACTCGGCGCAACTTATTACTCAACATCTGAAAAGAAATCGAAAACTCCAAGTCATTTATTTAATAACTCTGGCTGTTAGTCATTTAAGTGAATCCTTTCTCTCCCTGTCCCAGATTATTGGCACACTTACAGTCCAACATGCAACCTGACTCCTACGTTTAAAGGCTTGTGACTGGGAGGATGTTTTCCCCCGGGCTGGGAGAGTCTAGAACCAGGGGTCACACAGTCTCAGGATAAGGGGTCGGCCATTTAGGACTGAGATGAGGAAAAATTTCTTCACTCAGAGGGTGGTGAATCTTTGGAATTCTCTGCCCCAGAGGGCTGTGGAGACTCAGTCGTTGAGTATATTCAAGACAGAGATCGATAGATTTTTGGATATTAAGGGAATCGAGGGATCTTCTATTTCTTTTGTATGGCAGTAGTAAAGCAAATCAAACATCAATATCTTAAGTCAGATAGCCAGGCCAAAGCTTCCGGTGTAACAGCGTGGATATCCTGCAGGCTGCCTGCCAATTCCCTCTGAGGGCAGAGCTCCATGATGTGCTCCGGGGTCTGATTAGGAGCTCCACAGTCGCACGATGGGGAGGCTTTAATCTCCCACCTACCGAGAAAGCGGCAGCATCAACCATGACCGGTTCTGAGGCAGTTGATGGTTGCCCGCTGTTTGCGAGGAAGGTTTGATCCTACAGGCTCCTCGATAAGGAATCCACTCTGTGTGTCGCAGTCCTTCCAAGCATTTCCCCGTCGGTCATCATGGCTGAAGGGCTTTGGCGACGGTCCCAAATGGCCTTCCAGATTTGAGACGGGTTGGTGGTAGGCTGTTCCAGTCGGCCTGGATCGGCTTGTCTTTGCCGGTGTAGCGACTGTATTCTCTGGAGATTGCGTATTGGCGGCGTAGGTGTGGTGGTGCGATCCAGGGATATGAGGCTCTGGCGGGAAAGTGGAGTTGAGGTCGAAGATCAGCCATAATCTTATTGAATGGCGGGAGGAGGCTCGAAAGCCAAATGCTTCTGCTCCTACTCCTAGTTCTTGTAACGTGTACCGCTGCATTTCCTACATTACAACAGTGACTGCACTTCAAAACTACTAAATTGGCTGTAAAGTGCTTTGGGACGCCCTGAGGTTGTCAAAGGCGCTATATAAATGCAAGTCATTTTATTTTTCTCAAAAGTGTGATGTATGTTTTGGAATAATCAAATAGAGTATCAATTAAAGGAATTGGTGTGTTTAAATTGCAGTTGGATGCTAAGGTGGGGGTGAGTCAGGATCAGAGAGGGGTGAGTTTAATGGGCTCCTCCCATTTTTTCTTCACTTCTTAAAGCACCTGATTTGGACTTTTACCATTTTCAGTCACACCTTGATTACATTGCAGTCGTTGATAAAAGTTGGAATTTCCAATCTGCAATTTCATAAACAGTAACTCGGCGCAACTTATTACTCAACATCTGAAAAGAAATCGAAAACTCCAAGTCATTTATTTAATAACTCTGGCTGTTAGTCATTTAAGTGAATCCTTTCTCTCCCTGTCCCAGATTGTTGTCACACTTACAGTCCAACATGCAACCTGACTCCTACGTTTAAAGGCTTGTGACTGGGAGGATGTTTCCCCCCGGGCTGGGAGAGTCTAGAACCAGGGGTCACACAGTCTCAGGATAAGGGGTTGGCCATTTAGGACAGAGATAAGGAGAAATTTCTTCACTTAGAGGGTGGTGAATCTTTGAAATTCTCTGCTCCAGAGGGCTGTGGAGGCTCAGTCGTTGAATATATTCAAGACAGAGATCGATAGATTTTTGAATATTAAATGAATCAAAAGATATGGGGTTGAGGGTGAAGATCAGCCGTGATCTCATGGAATGGCGGAGCAGGTTCAAGGGGCCAATAGCCTCTTCCTGCTCTTAATTCTTATGTGACGTGTACCGATGACAGCAAATTTAAATACTGTAAAGATACTTGCGTTTTTAAAAAAAATCTGGCTCTGCAACTATAAAGAGATTAGACAATGGAAAATAGCTGAAATTCTTGCTGTTGAGTCACTGACTGACGGTTCAAAATGGCATGTTGGACATTCTCACAAAACAGGAATCGGTCTATTTCAGCTAATTACTGCCCGATACATTTGCTTTGTCCGGTTTAGAAGGGTGTACTCGGCCCCTGGAGCAAGGATGGGAAAAACCCCTTTACCATTCATCCCTGTAGTATTTTAATTCTATCGCAACGTCTTAATGTGTTTTAAATCGGCCCCGATTTTGTTTTGGCACAAATGCAGCTGAGAATGTTTCAGGAAAGCCATCCATTAGGATCCAGCTGCACTTGGAGCACCTCCGATGCTTTGCCTGACCAATTATTGCAAACATTTTGCCTGTTGAACAAAGAAATCCTTCTTAATATCTGTTGTAAATATATTGTCACTAATTTATGCCTCTGGCCCTATTTTTCTGGCTTAGCTCTACCATTTATTTCATATGTGTGTTGTAGGGAACGGTAGCATTGTAGTTATGTTGCTGGACAAGTAATCCACGGGACATGATTCCAAATCCTACCACTTTAGTTGGGGAATTTAAATTCAATTAAATAAATCTGGAATTAAGATCATCATCATAGGCAGTCCCTCGAAGCGAGGGTGACTTGCTTCCACGCCGAAAAGGGATGAGTTCACAGGTGTTTCAGTGAAGGACCTAATATTCCGGATCCCGAACTACATCCTGAAGGGTGGAAGATGCCTGTGGGTGGATTTTTTTAACGTGGGGTGACCGTTGCACACCAGCCACCACACGGGGCTTGACAGAGCGAGGTCTTGGTCCAGTGGCAAGGGTTAACCAGGACGACTGGAGACCAGCTCTGCTGCACAGGCCTAGTGCGCTCACATATCGCACAGTGTGGGCTGGCCCGTGTTGTCCCTGGGCCCTCGCCTCTTCTGGCCCCGAACTCTCGCCTCTCCTGGGCCCCGATCACGTCCCTCTACAGTCTCTCGCCGCTCCTGCTGTATCTGCCCACACTGCAATCAGCCATCGCCCTCCTGCAGCAGCACGCGCTGCTCCCTGAAATGGTGTGCTGCCGCACGCTGCTCATTGTAATGGCCCCAGCCTGCTGATGGTCTTGCAGGCTCGGACCACGCCGATTTCTGTGTCAGTAACGGTGACCATGAAACTACCGGATTGTCGTTAAAAACCCAAATGGTTCACTAATGTCCTTCAGGGAAGGAAATCTGCCGCCCTTACCCGGTCTGGCCTATAATGTGACTCCAGATACACAGAAATGTGGTTGACTCTTAACTGCCCACTAAATTGGCCTAGCAAGCCACCTATTCAAGAAGGTGACTCACCACCACCTCCTCGAGGGAAGACAGGGACGGGCAAGCAATGCCAGCCTTTCTGGTGATGCCCACATCCCGTGAATGAATAATGTGTCAGCCGTGGCTCAGTGGGCAGCACTCTCGCCTCTCAGTCAGAAGGTTGTGGGTTCAAGTCACACTCCAGGGACCTCAGCACATAAATCTAGACTGACACTCCCAGTGCAGTGCTGAGGGAGTGTTGCACTGTCGGAGGAGCAGTCTTTTGGATGAGACGTTAAACCGAGTCTGCCCTCTCAGCTGGACGTAAAACATCCCACGGCCACTATTTCAAAGAAGAGCAGGGGAGTTCTCCCCGGTGTCCTGGGGCCAATATTTATCCCTCAATCAAGATAACAAAAACAGATTATCTGGGTCATTATTACGTTGCTATGGGTGGGAGCTTGCTGTGTGCAAATTGGCTGCCGTGTTTCCCACATTACAACAATGACTACACCACAAAAGTACTTCATTGTCTGTAAAGTGCATTGAGACATTCGGTGGTTGTGAAAGGTGCTATATAAATGCAAGTCTTTGGGGAATTTAAATTCAATTAAATAAATCTGGAATTAAGATCATCATCATAGGCAGTCCCTCGAAGCGAGGGTGACTTGCTTCCACGCCGAAAAGAGATGAGTTCACAGGTGTTTCAGTGAAGGACCTAATATTCCGGATCCCGAACTACATCCTGAAGGGTGGAAGATTCCTGTGGGTGGATTTTTTTAACGTGGGGTGGCCGTTGCACACCAGCCACCACACGGGGCTTGACAGAGCGAGGTCTTGGTCCAGTGGCAAGGGTTAACCAGGACGACTGGAGACCAGCTCTGCTGCACGGACCCAGTGCGCGCACATATCGCAGTGTGGGCTGGGCCCGTGCTGCCCCTGGGCCCCTGGCCCCGAACTCACGCCTCTCCTGGGCCCCGGTCACTTCCCTCCACAGTCTCTCGCTGCTCCTGCTGTATCTGCTCGCGCTCCAATCACCGACCTGGACTTTGATGACGTCACTCTTCACAGCCATCGCCCTCCTGCACCAGCTCGCACTGCTCCCTGAAGTAGTCTCCACACTGCTCCCGGGCCTGATAGGGCGGTGGAAGCAGACTCAATCTTATCTTTAAAAAGGGAATTGGATAAGTGCCTGAAGGAAAGTGCCTGCAGGGCTACGGGGGAACGGCGGAGGAGTGGGACTGAGTTGGCATGGGCTCGACGGGCTGTAACCATTCTATGATTCCCTACACAACGTCATTGCAGTAGCACCTTCACCACACGGACTGCAGCGGTTCAAGAAGGTCCATCACCAACGAGAGAAGGCCAGTAAATGCCAGGTTTGCCGGTGATGCCCACATCCCGCGAAGGAATGAAAAAGAAAGTGCCTTGGCCATTATTCATATGTAAACCTAAGCTTTGAAGGGATAGTTTATTTTCGTGTATACCCTAGTGGCAGCATAGACTTAGAAAATGACCCCAAACATTGAGGTATCCCTGATAAAAGTGCAACATTCCCACCGACACCTGGGAGTCCCTGGCCAAAGACCAGTCCGCCCGAAGTGGAGGAAGTGCATCCGGGAGGGCGCTGAGCACCTCGAGTCCCGTCGCCGAGAGCGTGCAGAAACCAAGCGCAGGCAGCGGAAGGAGCGTGCGGCAAACCAGTCCCACCCTCCCCTTCCCTCAACCACTGTCTGTCCCACCTGTGACAGGGACTGTGGCTCTCGTATTGGACTGTTCAGCCACCTAAGGACTCATTTTAAGAGTGGAAGCAAGTTATCCTTGATTCCGAGGGACTATGATGATGATGATGATGTAGAGGGTTAATGCAGCCCAGGCTGATCCCAAACTCACTTGACCTTCACACATGCACTTTCCATCAGGCACCAGGCAGCAATCAGGACCAGTAATCCTGGGAAATCATTTTAGTCCCACTCATCCGAGGTGCGGAGGCTAATTTTGGGGCCCCACCTCCTCCCTGCCTGAGATCAGCTACCTCAGCAAAGGCTGGGTGTTGAACCTGGGACTCCTCTGCTCTGGATGGCTGCTCCCCCAGACCAAGTAATTCATGCACTGAGACATCAGAGGAAGCTTTAAACTGTTAAAATTGCTTCAGTGTTGCTGGAGGAATTTCCTGAAACCTACCTAATCTGTTTTTGTGATGTTGATTGAGGGATTAATATTGGCCAGGACACCGGGGGAATAACTCCCCTGCTCTTCTTCGACATAGTAGCAGTGGGATCTTTTACGTCCACTTGAGAGAGCAGATGGGGACCTCGGTTTAACGTCTCATCCGAAAGACGGCACCTCCGACAGTGCAGCACTCCCTCAGCACTTCACTGGGAGTGTCAGTCTACATTTATGTCCTCCCTGGAGTGGGACTTGAACCCACAACCCTGCCCCCTTACAATCCCCTTAGTTCCCACTGAGCCACGGCTGACACAACTGTCGACTATAGTACGCCTGGTATGAGGAAATACAAATTTGAATACAAATCGGCTGCTCGTGTATTTTTTAAAAAGCCTTAGATTCATCAATGGACCGAGAACAAAGCCATGAAATATGTATTAATTTTTTCGAACGATTAAACTAGAGCCCAAAGCAGTTTATTTGCATATTAATTTCCTTTTTATTACAAGCTGTGCTGAGTATTTTATCCATTGAACAATCAACTGTTCCCTTGTGAATGTTACTTCAAATGGCTTTGAATTGCAAACAGAATACAACATGTTTAAAGTGGGTTAAGAGTGTGGGGGAGGGCAGAACATTTATTTTGAACAATCTGGTCTAGATTTCTTACTTTAAGGGCAGGTCTCCCTGGACTTGTTTTTCTACGTTCTTAAGATTGTAAAGCTTTGTTTAAATGCAGTATTTCTGGGATCCACGCAGGAGTTACTCTCTCTCCGTAATGTCCACCAAATGTTTTTCAATCTCTGTCTCGCGGAGGCATCTGTGAAGAAAAGAAAAAATGACGAATTTCTGAGTCATGATGATTGTAATGTATGCACCAGTGAGCATGCTCACGGGTTTGTACAGCTGTTGAGTTGTAGCCAGTCACGTGATGTTCACAAGACTCAATAAAACCCCGGCCGGTTGGGTTCGGGGGATGGGGCAGGTGGTTGTGAGCCTGGTGGATGATAAAGTGATCCTCTGGTGTCTTTGGTTGTAAGCAGTTCTTACAATTGCATCCCTTGGCTTTAGCAGCGACCGCGTGGCTAAGGCGACTGACTTCGGTTATAAACGCGACGTTATCAGAAGATTGTAGGTGCGAGTCCTGCCGTGGTCAATTAACTCACGGGCGGTCGAGGGGGTCGTTCAGCCCGACTGCCTGCCTCTCTTCCGCGGTTACATCCGTGCCAGGGGTGTCCCTGGAGATGGAGCACGCGGTGTCCACCGGTACGCTCGCGGCCTTCCGCGAGAGGTGGGCGCCGGAGGGACTGGAGTGCATCATCGCCCCCGGCAACTACATTTTAATTTGATTTTATGTGTAATGTTTAATTTGTTTAATTTGTCGGTTTAACCAGGGGGCACTTGTATAATTTCTGTTTTTAGTGCCTTAAACCGCACCCCCCCTCCCAAAAAAAAGGGGCACTGGAAAAAAATGTATTTTGGAGTGTGACCCCCCTTGCAGGGGGCATTTGTTTAAAGTGCACAACTAAAATAGTTGAACCGGTAATCGGGGGGAATCGGGTTGAGGGGGAATCGCCTTAAAATTTGTGCTGGTTCGTTCAGGGGTGATGTCAGGAAGCACTTCTTTACACAAAGGGCAGTGGGAATCTGGAACTCTTCCAAATAGCTGATGCTCAATGGAAAAATGTCAAAACTGAGATTAATAGATTTTTGTTCGGCAAGGGTATTAAGGGATACGGACCCGAGGTGGGTAGATGGAGCTACGATACCGATCGGCCTGACTGAATGGCGGAACAGGCTCGAGGGTTTGAACGGCCTCCTCCTGTTCCTATGTAATCCTGAGTTCCCAAACTCACTCCAAGGGTTCTACAGACCTGAACTTGGGATTGTCCGCAGTGACCACGCCAACTTCGATCTCCGATGCTTTGAAGTCGAGCGCCAAGACAGTGGACAAACAGGAAATCGCAAGCTGCGGAAAAAACAAAGGAAACGCCATGGTTTTACCAGAGACCGTCGCTGTACTGACGCTCCATACGGGGTTTGGGGTTTGGCTAGGACATCCTCGCAACAACAACAACTTGCATTTATATAGCATCTTTAATGCGGGCAAACAAATTTGACACCGAGCCACAGAAGGAGATATTCGGGACAGGTGAGCAAAGGTTTGGTCAAAGATGTAGGTTTTAAAAGAGCGTCTTAAAGGAGGGGAGAGAGGTCGCTCAGCATTGCCCACATCCCAGGGGTGCAGTGAATGAACACCGAGGGACAGCTTGCTGCTTCACAACACGAGGAAGAGGGAAGGCAAGTCAATGGAGGCCAAGCCACCTTTGTGCATCAGCCCTGTCTCAGTGGGCAGCTCTCTCGCCTCGTGAGTCAGAAGGTCGTGGGTTCAAGTCCCACTCCAGAGGCTTGAGCACAAAAATCTAGGCTGACACGCCCAGCGCAGTGCTGAGGGAGTGCCGCACTGTCGGAGGGACAGTGCTGAGGGAGTGCAGCACTGTCGGAGGGGCAGTACTGAGGGAGTGCTGCACTGTCGGAGGGGCAGTACTGAGAGAGTGCTGCACTGTCGGAGGGGCAGTGCTGAGGGAGTGCTGCACTGTCGGAGGAGCAGTACTGAGGGAGCGCCGCACTGTCGGAGGGGCAGTGCTGAGGGAGCGCCGCACTGTCGGAGGGGCAGTGCTGCACTGTCGGAGGGGCAGTGCTGAGGGAGTGCTGCACTATCGGAGGGGCACGGCTGAGGGAGCACCGCACTGTCGGAGGGGAAATACTGAGGGAACGCCACACTGTCGGAGGTGCCGTCTTTTGAATGAGACGATAAACCGAGGCCCCGTCTGCTCTCTCAGGCGGACATAAAAGATACCACAGCAGTATTTCTAAGAAGAGCGGGGTAATTCTCCCCAGTGTCCTGGGACCAATATTTATCACTAAAAAACAGGTAATCTGGGTCATTATCATTTAGTTGTTTGTGGGAGCTTGCTGTTTCCCGGATTGACTGCCAGGTTCTCCACAGTACAACAGTGATTGAATGCACACAATAAGCACTTCAGTGGCTGTAAAGTGCTTTGGGACATCCTGGGATTGTGAAAGGCGCTATAGAAATGCAAGTTCTTTTGTACCCAAAACGCCCAGGGGCGGGTTGACTTCTTTGGGGATAGGTTCTCACGGTCTTGACATAGGTCTTGTCATTTTGCCCGTGTTTGTGATTAATTCAGTTCCCTTGTGCCGGCCGGCTTGAAATTTCCGACTGGTTAACTCCCTAGAGGAAGCAGTCAGCATGCTCTCCAATTAAAACACAAAGTCCTTTGAGTAATGAAGAACTTTGATGACTTTTCACGTTACAGCTACCAAAATGACTTTCGGGAATTTTTTTTGAATGATTAATATCGAAATATCGAGCGGCTGAGGCGTTGGTGAATTTGCAACAACAACAACAACCTGTATTTATATAGCGCCTTTAACGTCTCAAGGCACTTCACAGGACTGTTATATTACAAAACAGATAAATTTGACACCGAGCCACATAAGAAGAAATTAGCGCAGCTGACCAAAAGCTTGGTCAAAGAGGTCGGTTTTAAGGAGCGTCTTAAAGGAGGAAAGAGAGGTAGAGAGGTTTAGGGAGGGAGTTCCAGAGCTTGGGGCCCAGGCAACAGAAAGCACGGCCACCGATGGTTGAGCAATTATAATCAGGGATGCTCAGGAGGGCAGAATTAGAGGAGCACAGACATCTCGGGGGTTTGTGGGACTGGAGGGATTACAGAGATAGGAAGGGGCGAGGGCCATGCAGGGATTTGAAAATAAGTGTGAGAATTTTGAAATCGAGGCATTGCTTAACCGGGAGCCAATGTCGGTCAGCGAGCACAGAGGGTGATGGGTGAGCGGGACTCGGTGCGAGTTTTGGATGACCTCCAGTTTACGTAGGGTAGAACGTGCGAGGACAGAGTGTGTGATTTAACCCCCCTCAGCAGTCCGTGCTGAGGGCTAGCGAAGGATTGAAATTAGCCACGGCTCAGGTCCAGGTCAACCACTTGCTCTAAAATGCACACCAGCGATGAGTAACATCAATGCCCAATGCCCTGCCAACACCGACTATCTCGACTCGCTCTTGAGGAATGAGCACTTGGGTGATGCCAGCAGTGGGTTTGTGGAACCCTTGCCCAGAATTAATCAGTGAGATACTTGGCTGATTTGTTTTACCCTCGACCCACCCTCTCACATATCGGATGAGACTTTAAACCGAGGCCCAGTCTGCCCTCTCGCGGCACCTGTGAGTACGCTCATGGGTTTGTAGAGCTGTTGATGGACATGCCATCTTGCTGTCCGGAGGAGGCGAGGGTCCCCAATGGCATGCACTCTACGTGGGAGTCCTCCCTTTATTTATTGGGGACTTGGCCTGGAGGGTGGTGCACGGAGCAGTCCCGTGCAACAAATTTTTAAGTCGGTTCACGGGCTCCCAGGCCGCCTGCAATTTCTGTGGTCTGGAGGAGTCCGTGTTCCACGTTTTTATGGAGTGTGCGAGGTTGCAGTCCCTGTTCCATTATTTAAAGGGGCTGCTCTTCAATTTCTGGTTGCACTTCAGTCCCACACACCTGATCTTTGGGCACCCTGTGCGGAGGGGAGCGGGTAGGTCTGAGGGCCTCCTCGTAGGACTGCTCCTGGGCACGGCCAAGGGGGCCATCAGCCGGTCCAGGCAGCGGGCGGTCGAGGGGGTCGTTCAGCCTGACTGCCTGCCTCTCTTCCGCGCCTACATCCGGGCCAGGGTGTCCTTAGAGATGGAGCACGCGTTGTCCACCGGTACGCTCGCGGCCTTCCGCGAGAGGCGGGCGCCGGAGGGACTGGAGTGCATCATCACCCCCGGCAACCACATTTTAATTTGAACCATTATTGTTAAAAGTACATTTATTTAATTTGTCGGTTTTAGTGCCCCTTTAATAAGGGAGCACTTGATCTTTTGTTTTACTAAAACAGTTGTAGAGCTGTTGCACTGTGAGTGGCTGAGCCAGGTCACGTGATGTTCACAAGACTCAATAAAACCCCGGCCAGTTGGGTTCGGGGGATCCACGATGGGGCAGGTGGTTGTGAGCCTGGTGGATGAACTGGTAATGTGTCGTGTGATTGTTAAACCTTTGCTAATAAACCAATTCATTCTTAATAGCAATGTGTTGCTAGGAATTCTTAAGCAAAGAACCCATGAAGCAAATATACTACAAATGTAAAAGATGCCACGGCACTATTTCGAAGAAGAGCAGCGAGGGTTCTCTCCAGTGTCCTGGGGCCAATATTTATCCCTCAACCAGATGATCCGGTCATTATCACAGCGCTGTCTGTGGGAGCTTGCTGTGCGCAAATTGGCTGCTGTGTTTCCCACATTACAACACTCCAAAAAGTACTTCATTGGCAGTAAAGCACTTTGGGACGTCCGGTGGTCGTGAAAGGCGCCATAGAAATGCAAGTCTTTTTTTTCTCAAGTAATCTATGATTTAAGTGACCCTAGTAATAAGAACATAAGAAATAGGAGCAGGAGTCGGCCATTCGGCCCCTTGAGCCTGCTCCGCCATTTAATACGATCATGGCTGATCCGATCATGGACTCAGCTCCACTTCCCTGCCGACTCCTCATAACCCCTTATTCTCTTAATGGTTAAGAAATGGTTTAGAGGGAGCAGCATGCGGCAGCCCAGCCTGGAAATCGGCGCGGTCCTTGCCCGCAAGACCATCAGCGGGCCGGGGCCATCAGAGGGAACAGCGTGCAACAGCGTACCCACTGCAAGAGGGCGACGGCTTAGAAGTCCGGTCGCTGATCGCAGTGCGGGCAGGCACAGCAGGAGGGGGCGAAGGAACGGCAAGAGTTTGTAGAGGGAAGTGACCGGGGCCCAGGAGAGGTGAGAGTCTGGGGCCCAGAAGAGGCGAGGGCCCAGGGGCAGCACGGGCCCAGCCCACACTGCGATATGTGTGCGTGTTCGATCTGTGCAGTAGAGCTGGTCTCCAGTCGTCCTGGGTAATCCTTGCCACTGGACCAAGACCTCGCTCTCAACGGCCACCACACGTTAAAAAAATCCACCCACAGGCATCTTCCACCCTTCAGGATGTAGTTCGGGATCCGGAATATTAGGTCCTTCATTGAAACACCTGTGAACTCATCCCTTTTTGGTGAGGAAGCAAGTCATCCTCGTTTTGAGGGACTGCCTATGATGATGATGATGAAGAAACTGTCTCTCTCTGTCTTAAATTTATTCAATGTCCCGGCTTCCACAACTCTCTGAGGCAGCGAATTCTACAGGTTTACAACCCTCAGAGAAGAAATTCCTCATCTCAGTTTTAAATGGGTGGCCTCTTATTCTAAAATTATGCCCTCTAGTTCCAGTTCTAGCAGGAATGGGGTACTAAAGTTGCATGATCAGCCATGATCATATTGAATGGTGATGCAGGCTCGAAGGTCAGAATGGCCCACGACTGCTATGTTTCATGTGGAAACATCCTCTCTGCATCCACCTTGTCAAGCCCCCTCATAATCGTATACGTTTCGATAAGATCACCTCTCATTCTTCTGAATTCCAATGAGTAGAGGCCCAACCTACTCAACCTTTCCTCATAAGTCAACCCCCTCATCCCCGGAATCAACCGAGTGAACCTTCTCTGAACTGCCTCCAAAGCAAGTATATCCTTTCGTAAATATGGAAACCAAAACTGCACGCAGTACTCCAGGTGTAGCCTCACCAATACCCTGTATAACTGTAGCAAGACTTCCCTGCTTTTATACTCCACCCCCTTTGCAATAAAGGCCAAGATTCCATTGACCTTCCTGATCACTTGCTAGTAATATCGGCCAGGGGTACAGAAACCAAATATATCTCTGTCGCCGTCTCGCTACTTGAGGTCAGTGAACGCAGCACAGTCGTGAGACTGTATCTGGGGCTTTTGCCCTAAGTGTGAGTCAGTAACATAACCCACTAACTTCTCCATGGGGACTCCATATCTAAATAGAGTTCATCAAAATGGGTTTAACTTTCAGTTTTAAACTGTGCCTTGACCTTCTCAGGCCACAAGGACCGACTGATTCAGAAAGGTCGCGTAAACGTAGGCTGGGCATGTTGTGTATTTTTCTGGGACCCATGACGGGGGGTTTCCCCAAAGAGGAGAGCGAAAGCTGATTGCCCGCGGGGTCTGTCCCACAGTCAGTACTGCACAGACTTAAAAGTTAGAGCCAGGCCTTTCAAGAGTGAAGTTAAAGAACATAAGAATTAAGAGCAGGAGTCGGCCATTCGGCCCCTCGAGCCCGCTCCGCCATTCAATAAGATCATGGCTGGTCTTCGACCTCAACTCCACTTTCCTGCACTGTCCCCATATCCCTCGCTTCCCTTAATATCCAAAAATCTATCGCTCTCAGCCTTGAAAATACTCCAAGACTGAGCCTCCACAGCCCTCTGAGGCAGAGAATTCCAAAGATTCACCACCCTCTGAGTGAAGAAGTTTCTCCTCATCTCAGTCCTAAATGGCCGACCTCTTATGCTGAGACTGTGTGACCCCTGGTTCTAGACTCCCCAGCCCGGGGGAAACACCCTCCCTGCATCTACCCTGTCAAGCCCTGTAAGAATTTTGTACGTTTCAACGCGATCACCTCTCATTCCTCTAAACTCGAGAGAATATCGGCCTAGTCTGCTCAATCTCTCCTCATAGGACAATCCCCCACCATCCCAGAAATCAGTCTGGTGAACCTTCGCTGCACTCCCTCTATGGCAAGTGTATCCTTCCTTCGGTAAGGAGACCAAAACTGTGCACAATACTCCAGGTGCGGTCTCACCAGGGCCCTATATAATTGCAGTAAGATGTCTTTACTCTTAAACTCAAACCCTCTTGTAATAAAGGCAAACATACCATTTGCTTTCTTAATTGCTTAGTTAGGAATTCCTAATTAGGAATCACTTCGACACACAAAGATTGCTAGAAGTTTGGAACTCTCTTCCGCAAACGCCAATTGATGCCAGATCAATTGTTCATTTTAAATTGGGAGATGGATCGCTTTTTATTAACCAAAGGTATTAAGGGATATGGGCCAAAGGAATATGGAGTTAGGTCGCAGATCAGCCACAGTCTCATTAAATGGCGGAGGAGGCTCGAGAGGCTGAATGGCCTCCTCCTGTTCCTATGTTCTTTTTGGAGTGCAGTCACTGTTGTAATGTGGGAAACGTGGCAGCCAATTTTCGCACAGCAAGCTCCCACAGCAATGTGATAATGACCCAGATAATCTGTTTTTTTATTATGTTGATTGAGGGATAAATACTGGCCAGGACACCGGGGTTAACTTCCCTGCTGTTCTTCGAAATAGTGCTGTGGGATCTTTTATGTCCACCTGGGGCCTTGGTTTAACGTTTCAGCTGAAAGACGACACCTCCGACAGTGCGGGGCTCCTTCAGCACTGCACTGGGAGTGTCAGCCTAGACTTATGTGCTCAAATCCCTGGAGTGGGACTTGAACCCACAACCTTCTGACTCAGAGGCGAGGATGCTACCCACTGAGCCACTGCTGATTTATCCCTCAACCAACATCACTAAAAAAACAGATTATCTGGGTCATTATCACCTTGCTGTGTGTGGGAGCTTGCTGTGCGCAAATTGGCTGCTGCATTTCCTTACATTACAACAGTGACTACACTCCAAAAGTGCTTCATTGGCTGTAAAGCGCTTTGGGACATCCTGAGGTCGTGAAAGGCGCTATAGAAATGCAATACTTTCTTTTCTTTCTAAAACACACTAAAAAGGAACAGGGAGATTATCATATTGTAAATGAGCCTCATGAGGAACACATCTGGCTACCTCTGCAGTGGCCTTGTATGTCAGGTCCGGCTTCTTTTTCAGCTTCTTTTCCAAGTGGCTGTTGGCCTCCACTTGTTTGACCCCTGCGCTGGTGGCCTTGAAGCCGCAGTAGTAACCGGCAGGGTCACACTTGTAAAGCTGGGGCCCGCGTTCATCATCCATCGCAAACAGGAACATGCCTGTAACATAACAGCCTGGAATGAGGCACCGTTAAGAACACAAGAATTCGGAGCAGGACGAAGCCATTCGGCCCACTCGAGCCCGCTCCGCCATTCAATGAGATCACGGCTGACCTTCGACCTCAACTTCGCTTTCCCACCTCCGATCCCCATATCCCTCGATTTCCCCCTCGAGTCCAAAAATCTAGTGATCTCCGCCTCGAATATACGCAGCGATTCAGCATCTGTGCAGGAAGGTTGGCGGCTCTGGTTGGGTGTCTTCCCTGGAGGGTTCCGTCACATGACCTCCCGGCCTCCGACCGCCCCACCCCCACACTCCCGCCATTGGTCCATCCTCCGGGTGTCACAGCCAATTGGAAAGGGAACAGACTTGGTGTGACAGTAAGTCATCCTCGTTCGAGGGACCGCCTATGATGACGATGACCCAAGTACATAGTATAAGTGCATTTAAGGGGAGGCGAGACACACATATGGGGGAGAAGGGAATAGAGGGTTATGCTGATAGATTTAGATGAGGAAAGACGGAGGGAGGCTCGAGTGGAGCATAAACGCCGGCATGGACTGGTTGGGCCGAATGGGCCTGTTTCTGTGCCGTAATAAAGGTGCAGCAGTTATAATGGGTGACTTTAATATGCACATAGATTGGGCCAGCCAAACTGGAAGCAATACGATGGAGGAGGATTTCCTGGAGTGCATAAGGGATGGTTTTCTAGACCAATATGTCGAGGAACCAACTAGGGGGGAGGCCATCTTAGACTGGGTGTTGTGTAATGAGAGAGGATTAATTACCAATCTCATTGTGCGAGGCCCCTTGGGGAAGAGTGACCATAATATGGTGGAATTCTGCATTAGGATGGAGAATGAAACAGTTAATTCAGAGACCATGGTCCAGAACTTAAAGAAGGGTAACTTTGAAGGTATGAGGCATGAATTGGCTAAGATAGATTGGCTAATGATACTTAAGGGGTTGACTGTGGATGGGCAATGGCAGACATTTAGAGACCGCATGGATGAATTACAACAATTGTACATTCCTGTCTGGCGTAAAAATAAAAAAGGGAAGGTGGCTCAACCGTGGCTATCTAGGGAAATCAGGGATAGTATTAAAGCCAAGGAAATGGCATACAAATTGGCCAGAAATAGCAGCGAACCTGGGGACTGGGAGAAATTTAGAACTCAGCAGAGGAGGACAAAGGGTTTGATTAGGGCAGGGAAAATGGAGTACGAGAAGAAGCTTGCAGGGAACATTAAGGCGGATTGCAAAAGTTTCTATAGGTATGTAAAGAGAAAAAGGTTAGTAAAGACAAACGTAGGTCCCCTGCAGTCAGAATCAGGGGAAGTCATAACGGGGAACAAAGAAATGGCAGACGAATTGAACAAGTACTTTGGTTCAGTATTCACTAAGGAGGACACAAACAACCTTCCGGATATAAAAGTGGTCAGAGGGTCTAGTAAGGAGGAGGAACTGAGGGAAATCTTTATTAGTCGGGAAATTGTGTTGGGGAAATTGATGGGATTGAAGGCCGATAAATCCCCAGGGCCTGATGGACTGCATCCCAGAGTACTTAAGGAGTTGGCCTTGGAAATAGCGGATGCATTGACAGTCATTTTCCAACATTCCATTGACTCTGGATCAGTTCCTATCGAGTGGAGGGTAGCCAATGTAACCCCACTTTTTAAAAAAGGAGGGAGAGAGAAAGCAGGGAATTATAGACCGGTCAGCCTGACCTCAGTAGTGGGTAAAATTATGGAATCAATTATTAAGGATGTCATAGCAGCGCATTTGGAAAATGGTGACATGATAGGTCCAAGTCAGCATGGATTTATGAAAGGGAGATCATGCTTGACAAATCTTCTGGAATTTTTTGAGGATGTTTCCAATAAAGTGGACAAAGGAGTACCAGTTGATGTGGTATATTTGGACTTTCAGAAGGCTTTCGACAAGGTCCCACACAGGAGATTAATGTGCAAAGTTAAAGCACATGGGATTGGGGGTAGTGTGCTGACGTGGATTGAGAACTGGTTGTCAGACAGGAAGCAAAGAGTAGGAGTAAATGGGTACTTTTCGGAATGGCAGGCAGTGACTAGTGGGGTACCGCAGGGTTCTGTGCTGGGGCCCCAGTTGTTTACATTGTACATTAATGATTTAGACGAGGGGATTAAATGTAGTATCTCCAAATTTGCGGATGACACTAAGTTGGGTGGCAGTGTGAGCTGCGAGGAGGATGCTATGAGGCTGCAGAGTGACTTGGATAGGTTAGGTGAGTGGGCAAATGCGTGGCAGATGAAGTATAATGTGGATAAATGTGAGGTTATCCACTTTGGTGGTAAAAACAGAGAGACAGACTATTATCTGAATGGTGACAGATTAGGAAAAGGAAAGGTGCAACGAGACCTGGGTGTCATGGTACATCAGTCATTGAAGGTTGGCATGCAGGTACAGCAGGCGGTTAAGAAAGCAAATGGCATGTTGGCCTTCATAGCGAGGGGATTTGAGTACAGGGGCAGGGAGGTGTTGCTACAGTTGTACAGGGCCTTGGTGAGGCCACACCTGGAGTATTGTGTACAGTTTTGGTCTCCTAACTTGAGAAAGGACATTCTTGCTATTGAGGGAGTGCAGCGAAGATTCACCAGACTGATTCCCGGGATGGTGGGACTGACCTATCAAGAAAGACTGGATCAACTGGGCTTGTATTCACTGGAGTTCAGAAGAGTGAGAGGGAACCTCATAGAAACGTTTAAAATTCTGACGGGTTTGGACAGGTTGGATGCAGGAAGAATGTTCCCAATGTTGGGGAAGTCCAGAACCAGAGGTCACAGTCTAAGGATAAGGGGTAAGCCATTTAGGACCGAGATAAGGAGAAACTTCTTCACCCAGAGAGTGGTGAACTTGTGGAATTCTCTACCACAGAAAGTAGTTGAGGCCAATTCACTAAATATATTCAAAAGGGAGTTAGATGAAGTCCTTACTGCTCGGGGGATTAAGGGGTATGGCGTGAAAGCAGGAAGGGGGTACTGAAGTTGCATGTTCAGCCATGAACTCATTGAATGGCGTGCAGGCTAGAAGGGCTGAATGGCCTGCTCCTGCACCTATTTTCTATGTTTCTATGTATATCCCGTGAAATCCTATTTAATTGGGATTCATCTTGACAGTCGTTGAAACTGACTTTTTTTTCCCCCATCTCCAATATATTTCTAACTAATAATTGAAAACGTTCTTTACCCGGAAGGTGGTGAGAATGTGGAATTCGCTACCACAGGAAGTGGTTGAGGTGTTGAGCTTAATCAGTTTCACAAGGAAACGGGATGAGTATGTGAGAGAAAAGGGGATAGAAAGATAGGCTGAGAGGCTGAGATGGGGTAGACGGAGTGGGAGGAGGCTCGTGTGGAGCATTGACACCAGCACAGACTCGTTGGGCCGAATGGCCTGTTTCTGTGTTGTATATTCTATGTAAAATGGAAAAATAAACACCATTTTTTTATTGCCCCTGTGATTTTTCTCCCGGGGATTTGCTCATGGCAGTGTCCTTTAGTTGGCTGGCGCAGATGCGATGGTAAGTACGGCAGGGAATCGCATTCAGGGTGATCTCCTGGACTAGTTTCGATCGCCTGGATGGGTCGGAGAGGAATTTTCCCAGATTTTTTTTTCTCCCTAAATTGGCCTGGGTTTTTACCTGGTTTTTGTCTCTCCCAGGAGATCACGTGGCTCCGGTTGGGATGGAGTGTAGAATGTTTCAGTGTAAGGGGTGTCGCAGTTGTGGTGAGGTGGACTGGTTGGGCTGGGTGCTCTTTGCCTTTCCGTCATTGTTCATAGGTTTATATTTAACCTTTGACCAAGGACCGTGTGGCTCTTTGTCGGCCGGCGTGGACACGATGGGCCGAAATGGCTTCCTTCTGCGCTGTAAATTTCTATGTTTCTATTAATCTTTAATTCCTGGAAACGCCAGGACAAACCAGGAGGGGTTGGCAAACCTAGGTGCCAGGGGTATGAGTTTGACATTGCTATTCTTGGCCGGGTGAGCCCCTTATCTTGGTTCTGCTGCACTGCCTTACGTTCATCATCATCATAGACAGTCCCTCGAATTCGAGGAAGACTTGCTTCCACTCTAAAGGTGAGTTCTCAGGTGACCATTCAATCCGTAAGACAAAGGTCCTCCACCAACCTGACCCCGCCGCACAGCACTGCCCCCCCAAGATCTATGGCGCGGCCCTGGACAACGTGGACCATTTCCCATTCCTCGGGAGCCTCTTATCAGCGAGGGCAGACGAGATTCAACACCGCCTCCAGTGCGCCAGTGCAGCCTTCGGCCGCCTGAGGAAAAGAGTGTTCGAAGATCAGGCCCTCAAATCTACCACCAAGCTCATGGTCTACAGGGCTGTTATGATACCCGCCCTCCTGTATGGCACAGAGACGTGGACCATGTACAGTAGACACCTCAAATCACTGGAAAAATACGGGAATTACAGTCCCTGTCACAGGTGGGACAGACAGTGGTTGAGGGAAAGGGTGGGTGGGACTGGTTTGCCGCACGCTCCTTCCGCTGCCTGCGCTTGGTTTCTGCACGCTCTTGGCGACGAGACTCGAGGTGCTCAGCGCCCTCCCAGATGCACTTCCTCCACTTAGGGCGCTACTCGGAACTCCTACACGGCAAGCGAGCCCCAGGTGGGCAGAGGGAACATTTCAAGAACACCCTCAAAGCTTCTCTGATAAAGTGCAATATCCCCACCGACACCTTGGAGCCCCCGGCCAAAGACCACTCCCTTACATTACAACAGCAACCACACTTCAATTGGCTGTAAAGCGCTTTGGGACGTCCTGAGGTCGTGAGAGGTGCTATAGAAATGCAAGTCCTTTCTTGATCCTGCCTCTTCCACTTTTGTGGGTCCCCACAACATGCACCTTGGCCCTTTGCCTCGGGATTCACAATTTCCGAATAAAAGGCCTGGGAATAAACTGCCTGCTTTCTAAGGCAGGAGAGCCTGTCCAAGATTGCATTAAACCGGAAAATGCGGGAAATCTCGGCAGGTCAGGCAGCATCTGAGGAGAGAAACGGAGTTAACGTTTCAGGTCGATGTGTTCTGACGAAGGGTCATAGACCTGAAACGTTAACTCTGTTTCTCTCTCCACCCGACTCTGCCTGACCCGCTGAGTATTTCCAGCATTTTCTGTTTTTATTTCAGATTCCAGCATCCGCAGTATTTTGCTTTTGTGCCAAGATTGTATTATTTTGCTAGGCAAGGGTTATTAAGGGTTACGGAACCAAGGCGGGTAGATGGAGTTAAGATACAGTTCAGCCATGGTCTAATGGAAATGGCTGAACAGGCTCAAGGGGCTGAAGGGCCTCCTCCTGTTCCTATGAACCCCCTCTTTAGGAAAAATAACAGCTTTACAAAAATGTGATTTCATAGGATCGTAGAATAGCAATAATAACTTTTATTTATATAGTGCATTTAACGTCCCATGGTGCTTCACACAGTGTTATAAGACAAAACAGATAAATGTGACACCGAGCCATAAAGAAGAAATTATGGCAGATGACCAAAAGCTTGGTTAAAGAGGTAGGTTTTAAGGAGTGTCTTAAAGGAGCAAAGAGAGGTAGAGAGGCGGAGGGGTTTAGGGAGGGAGTTCCAGAGCTTGGGGCCCAGGCAACAGAAGGCACGGCCACCGATGATTGAGCGATTATAATCAGGGATGCTCAAGAGGGCAGAATTAGAGGAGCGCAGAGATCTCGGGGGTTGTGGGGCTGGAGGAGATTACAGAGATAGGGAGGGGCGAGGCCATGGAGTGATTTGTAAATAAGGATGAGAGTTTTGAAATCGAGGTGTTTAACCGGAAGCCAATGTACGTCAGAAAGCACAGGGGGTGATGAGTGAGCAGCAAGTTAGGGCACGGGCAGACGAGTTTTGGATGACCTGAAGTTTACGTAGTGTAGAACGTGGGAGGCTAGCCAGGAGTGAGTTGGAGTAATACCGCACAGAAGGAGGCCATTCGGCCCATCGAGTCCATGCCGGCTCTTTCGAAGAACAATCCAGTCAATCCCACTGCCCCCGCTCTTTCCCCATAACCCTGCAATTTCTTCTCCCTTCAAATATTTATTCAATTCCCTTTTGAAGGCGACTATTGAATCTATGTCCACCGCCCTGTGCGTTCCAAATCCCGACCGGTCGTGGCGTCAAGAAGATTTGCACTTACAGCATCCCAACGGCCTCATCTGTGCGTTCTGAGTGTAGACCTGGGAGATGTCGGCCATTCGCTTGCACAACATATCCATCGGGATGTCGTACCCGTACTTATATTTCCACTTGGCAGCCTCGTAGCGAGCTCTCTGGACTTGGGACCGGCTGTCCGCTGGAGGAGGAAATGTCGGAGAGAGTTGGGTCAAGCACAGTTGTTTTGGAGTACAGGATGTAATAATCACCTCCACCTAGTGGACTACTGTGATGATGCAGCCACTGCTGTTTACAATAATAAAAGCATCACCTGACAAGTTCCTGAGTTGAAGCCATCTTGGAAGTCTGTGTTTGTGATGAAGAAGATATCACACAGAAAACATAGAAACATAGAAACTAGGTGCAGGAGTAGGCCATTCGGCTCTTCAGGCCTGCACCACCATTCAATATGATCATGGCTGATCATGCAACTTCAGTACCCCATTCCTGCTTTCTCTCCATACCCCTTGATCCCTTTATCCCTTTTGAATATATCTAACGAACTGGCCTCAACAACTTTCTGTGGTAGAGAATTCCACAGGATCACAATTCTCTGAGTGAAGAAGTTTCTCCTCATCTCGGTCCTAAATGGCTTACCCCTTATCCTTAGACTGTGACCCCTGGTTCTGGACTCCCCCAACATCGGGAACATTCTTCAGGCATCTAACCTGTCCAATCCAGTCAGAATTTTATATGTTTCTATGAAATCCCCTCTCATTCTTCTAAATTCCAGTGAATATAAGCCTAGTCGATCCAGTCTCTCCTCATATGTCAGTCCTGCCATCCCGGGAAGCAGTCTGGTGAACCTTTGCGGCACTCCCTCAATAGCAAGAATGTCCTTCCTCAGATTAGGAGACCAAAACTGTACACAATACTCAAGGTGTGGCCTCACCAAGGCCCTGTACAACTGCAGCAAGACCTCCCTGCTCCTATACTCAAATCCTCTCGTTATGAAGGCCAACATGCCATTTGCCTTCTTCACCGCCTGCTGTACCTGCATGCCAACTTTCAATGACTGATGTACCATGACACCCAGGTCTTGTTGTACCTCCCCTTTTCCTAATCAATCAATTCAGATAATAGTCTGCCTTCCTGTTTTTGCCACCAAAGTAAACAACCTCACATTTATCCACATTATACTGCATCTGCCATGCATTTGCCCACTCACCTAACCTGTCCAAGTCACTCTGCAGCCTCTTAGCATGTGGGAATATAAATAAGGAATTAAATCTGGCTTACCTAACATGCCCGTCATAACGCTGCCGATCTTGTCAGTCAGTCGATAAAGGTTTGTGACTGTGCTGGCATCAATAAGCTTGTCCTAAACAACACAGACCGGGGAAGACAAAACAAAGGCAAAATATTGAAATATAAATAAAAGATATAAAGATATACATTTCTAGAGCGCCTTTCATGACCACCGGACGTCTCAAAGCACTTTACAGCCAATGAACCACATTTTTGGAGTGCAGTCACTGTTGTAATGTGGGAAACGCGGCACCAATTTGCGCACAGCAAGCTCCCACACACAGCAATGTGATAATGACCCAGATCATCTGTTTTTTTTTGTGATGTTGATTGAGGGATAAATATTGGCCCAGGATACCGGGGAGAACTCCCCTGCTCTTCTTCAAAATAATGGCGTTGGGATCTTTTACGTCCACCTGAGAGCACAGACGGGGCCTCGGTTTAACGTCTCAACCGAAAGACAGTACCTCCGACAATGCGGTGCTCCCTCAGTACTGCCCCTCCGACAGTGCGCCGCTCCCTCAGTATTGCCACCCCGACAGTGCGGCACTCTCTCAGTACTGCCCCTCCGACAGTGCGGCACTCCCTCAGTACTGCCCCTCCGACAGTGCGGCGCACCCTCAGCACTGCCCCTCCGACAGTGCAGCGCTCCCTCAGCACTGCCCCTCCGACAGTGCGGCGCTCCCTCAGTACTGCCCCTCCAACAGTGCAGCGCACCCTCAGCACTGCCCCTCTGACAGTGCGGCGCTCCCTCAGTACTGCCCCTCCGACAGTGCGGCGCTCCCTCAGTACTGCCCCTCCGACAGTGCAGCGCTCCCTCAGTACTGCCCCTCCGACAGTGCAGCGTTCCCTCAGCACTGCCCCTCTGACAGTGCGCTGCTCCCTCAGTATTGCCACCCCGACAGTGCGGCACTCCCTCAGTACTGCCCCTCCGACAGTGCGGCGCTCCCTCAGCACTGGGAGTATTAGCCTAGATTTATTATAGTTCCTAAAATAGAAACAGAAAATGCGGGAAATACTCAGCAGGTCAGGTAGCACTAGTGGAGTGAGAAAGTGTGCTAACGTTTCATCGGAACAGGAATGAAAGGTCACCTGCCTGAAACGTTAACTTCCTCTCTCTCCGCAGATGCCGCCTGACCTGATGAGTGTTTCTAGCATTCTCTGTTTCCATTCTAGGAATTTAAATACCGGATTCACACAATCTGCCGATGAGGGAATCTCTGCCACTATTATCCTCAGGGAAAAATGGCAGACTCCCACCCCTTCCCCAATCCTCCACTAGCCCACAACAAGACTGGTGGGGCAGACAATGTTCCAAAATCTTGGTAGGCACCTGAATACTTGACATAAAAAATCAAGCTTCTATTTAAAACTTGCTGGTAGATAATCTGTGCCATTGCTCACAGTGAGTTGATCAATATTATATACTAGATGGTGCCAGAGTTGGCAGAGATGGGCTCCACAGCACCAGCTAGTGACCAAATACCACAACTACACCGTGACGGTTGACATAGCAAAACTGAATGAGAAATGTTGACATGGTAATTTATAAATGATAAATTTTGACAGAAGTTTGACAACAGGAAATAAGGTTTGTGTCCCTGTGCAAAGTTTTTAACAATATATAATAAAGTAGATGGTGTGGGTTCAGTTACATCTGTTAGAATTAAATTAAAAGTAAAGTTAACATAAAAGAACTTGCATTTATATAGTGCCCTTCACATCCACAATACATCTGAAAGTGCTTTTGGAAATATAGAAATTTACAGGGTAGAAGGAGGCCATTCCGGCCCACCGTGTCCGCGCCGGCCGACAAAGAGCCGCACGGCCCTCGGTCAGCAGCCCTAAAGGTTACATATAAACCTGTGAACAATGACGGAAAGGCAAAGAGCACGCAGCCCAACCAGTCCGCCTCACACAACTGCGACACTCCTTATACTTAAACATTCTACACTCCACCCCAACCGGAGCCATTCACACAATGAATTACTTTGAAGTGCAGTCACTGTTGTTGTAAGAAAATGCAGTTGCCAATTTGCACACAGCAAGATCCCACAAACAGTAAACTGGGTATGGTGGCTCAGTGGTTCTGTCACTGGACTAGTAATGCAGAGAGGCCTGGGCTAATGATCCAGAGACCCGAATTCAAATCCCACCATTGCAGCTGGGGAATTTAAACTCAGTTAATGAAATAAATCTGGAATTAAAAGGCCAGTGTCAGTAATGGTGAGCATGAAATTACCGGGTTGTCGTAAAAACCCATCGGGTTCACTAATGTCCCTTTAGGGAAGGAAATCTGCCGCCCTTACCCGGTCTGGCCGATATGTGACTCCAGACCCACAGCAATGTGGTTGACTCTTAACTGCCCAAAATGGCCCAAACCGCTTCAAAGTATACTCGCTGTGGGAGCACCTCATCACACGGACTGCAGCGGTTCAAGAAGGCGGCTCACCACCACCTTCTCAAGGGGCAATTAGGGATGGGCAATAAATGCCGGCCTTGCTGGCGATGCCCACATCCCAGGAACGAATGATAAAAGCAATAAATTAGTTCATTGCTGCAATGTATGCACCTGTGTGCATGCTCCCAGGCCTGTGGAGCTGTGGCACCGTGAATGGCTTAGCCAGTCACGTGATGTTCACAAGACTCAATAAAACCCCAGTTAATTGAGTTCAGGTTCCTCACGATGAGGCGTGCTGTGGTGAGCCTGGTGGATGAACTGGTAGGGTTCACAGTTTGATTGTTGAGCCGTTGCTCAGAAACCAGCCAGTTCTTCACAGCAAATGTGTCACTGTGAATTCTTAAGCAAAGAACCCATGAAGCAAATGCACCACAGTCACCAGCTAGGCTTCACCATCAACAATGACAGGGAGAGCGAGGGTGCTACTCATTCTTGCAATTTAAATCTCTTCCTGGCCTCTCCCCTCCCGATTCTCTGCAACCTCCTCAACCCCACATATTCTGTTCTTCCGACTCTGGCCTTCTGCGCATTGCCCCCAACCCACGGCACCCACCTCGCTTTCCCCTCTCCATTGGCGGCCTCGTCTTCATTCAGCTTGGCCCACGCTCTGGAATTCCCTCCCTAAAACTCTCCCCTCCTCTCTCCTCCTTTTAAAGACCCTCTTTGAACCCCCCCACCCCCCAAGCACTTGGCCAGCCCTCCTCATACATCCCTTCACTGGATCGCCGTTTCATTTTGCCAGATCGCACATCTGGCGAAGCGATTGGAGTGGGGGGGGGGGGGGGGGTGTTCTTCTACGTCAAAGGCGCTATATAAAGGGATGTTGTTGTTGTTGTTGTTGTTGTTGCGCGCATGGAACTGGAACCCTGGCGGGAGTCGGCGCCGTCGGGAGTGAGAGGGCTGAGAAGAGGGACTGTACTCACCGCCACTTTCTTCTGCGTCACCACGACAACCGAGTCCTTCCCCCTCACGGCCACGGTGGTCAGGCCACCCTGGTTTATAGCTTTGAAGGCGTACTCTGCAAAGGATAACGTGGCACATTAGTCGCAGCGCAAGCTGCCCGAGAGTGACAGGCGACGGGGACATGTCCAGGTGTAATGTCTGCACCGGCGAGGATGCTCACCGGTTTGTAGAGCTGTTGACGCCTCCTCGTGGCACTGCTCCTGGGCCTGGCCAAGGGGGCCATCAGCCGGTCCAGGCAGCGGGCGGTCGAGGTGGTCGTTCAGCCCGACTGCCTGCCTCTCTCCCGCGGTTACATCCGAGCCAGGGTGTCCCTGGAGATGGAGCACGCGGTGTCCACCGGTACCCTCGCGGCCTTCCGCGAGAGGTGGGCGGTGGAAGGACTGGAGTGCATCACCCGGCAACCAAATTTTGATTTGATTTAAGTTGTTGGTCAAAAGTTAATTTGTTTATTTGTCGGGTTTTAGTGCTTCCTTTAATAAGGGGACACGTGATTGATGCTTTCAACTAGTATAGTTGTAGAGCTGTTGAGCCAAGCCGCAGAACCTCCCTCGGGAGTCGGCTCCTCACAACTTGAGCCGCCTCCGGGAAATCCCCTCCGTGCCTTTCAGTTCTGCGCGGAGGGAGGGGATTCCTGTACGGGCTGCTCCTGCACACTCTCCATGTTGCCATCCTTGTCTGCCGTCCGGACACGTCATGGCGCACCATCTTGCCATCCGGAGGAGGAGGGGGTCCCCAATGGAGGGCTCTCTATGCAAATTCCTCTCTTTATTTATTGGGGACTTAGTCCGGACGGTGTTGCATGGGACAGTCCGTGCAATCGGTTTTTAAGTTGGTTCACGGACTCCCAGGCCGCCTGCAATTTCTGCGGTCTGGAGAAGTCCGTGTTCCACGTGCATGTGCAGTGTGTGAGGTTGCAGCCCCTGTTCCATTATTTGAAGAGGCTGTGCCTCGATTTTTGGCTGCACTTCAGTCCCACGCTCCTGGTCTTTGGGCACCCTTTTTCATCAACCAAAATCACAATTGTACAGCGCAGAAGGAGGCCATTCGGCCCATCGTACCTGTGCCTGCACTTTCAAAGAGCAATCAAATTAGTCCCACTCCCCCCTGCTCTTTCCTCACAGCCCTGCAAAGTTTTTCTCTTCAAATATATATCGAAATTCCTTTCAATCTTGGTCAAAACAAGAACTGCTGCCCCTCCGACACTGCGGCGCTCCCTCAGTACTGCCCCTCCGACAGTGTGGCACTCCCTCAGCACTGCCCCTCCGACAGTGCGGTGCTCCCTCAGCACTGCCCCTCCAAGAGTGTGGCACTCCCTCAGTACTGCCCCTCCGACAGTGCGGTGCTCCCTCAGCACTGCCCCTCCGAGAGTGTGGCACTCCCTCAGTACTGCCCCTCCGACGGTGCGGCGCTCCCTCAGTACTGCCCCTCCGACAGTGCGGTGCTCCCTCAGTACTGCCCCTCCGACAGTGCGGCACTCCCTCAGTACTGCCCCTCCGACGGTGCGGCGCTCCCTCAGTACTGCCCCTCCGAGAGTGTGGCACTCCCTCAGTACTGCCCCTCCGACGGTGTGGTGCTCCCTCAGTACTGCCCCTCCGATGGTGCGGTGCTCCCTCAGTACTGCCCTGGGAGAGCTCTAGCCTGGATTTTTTTGTACCCACAACCAAAGTTTTTTGATGTGCAGGCCCTTCAACTGGCTGCACGGCCCAGTTAACTTTTTGCACATGCGCGGCTATTCCCATTGTAACGCCGGTGAGCGATCGCGCAGTTTAGCGGAAACGTTGCCCACAACCTTCTTAACAACAACAACTTGTATTTATATAGTGCCTATAATGTAGTGAAATATCCCAAGGCGCTTCACAGCAGTGTTGTGAAATAAAAAATTTGACATCGAGCCGCATAAGTAGAAATTAGCGCAGGTGACCAAAAGCTTGGTCAAAAAGGTAGGTTTTAAGTTGCGTCTTGAAGGAGGAGAGAGAGGTAGAGAGGTGGAGAGGTTTAGGGAGGGAGTTCCAGAGCTTGGGGCCCAGGCAACAGAAGGCACGGCCACCAATGGTGGAGCGATTATAATCAGGGATGCTCAAGAGAGAAGAATTAGAGGAGCACAGACACCTTGGGGGGTTGTGGGGCTGGAGGAGATTACAGAGATAGGGAGGGGCGAGGGCCATGAAGGGATTTGAAAACAAGGATGAGAAAATCGAGGCGTTGCATAACCGGGAGCCAATGTAGGTCAGCGAGCACAGGGGGTGATGGGCGAGCGGGACTTGGTGTGAGTTAGGACATGGGGCAGCCGAGTTTTGGATCTGTATATACGGTTTCAAAACTGCATATGATCAGCTGAATGGAGATCTCATTAGAAAAGAGGCAGACATAACAATTAGTGTAAACTGTACTCCTGTAGCAGCAATGCCAAAACATTACGGGATACTGTGTAAAGTGAAGCACCTTGGGACGTTTTATAACGTTAAAAGCGCTATATAAATGCTATATATTGTTGTTTTATCATGGCCACAATGCTTTCTAAAACTCCCCTGTATTGTTCAGAACTCAGTATCTACACCAACAGATTAGTAAGTGTCAACATGGGTGTTGACTCAAAACTGAAGTGGTGGCTATATACCAATCCCAATAATTAACTTGTGGGAGTATACGAATCCAACACAAAGATGCAGCAAACTGTGGGCATCCTGGAGAAGTTCTCGGAGGGTGAGGACTGGGAAGCCTATGTCGAACGGCTAGACCAGTACTTTGCAGCTAACCAATAGCTGGACGGAGAAGGAAGCGGTCCTCCTTATGGTCTGCGGGGCACCGACCTACAGCCTCATGAAGAATCTTCTGGCTCTGGTGAAACCCACAGATAAGTCGTATGAGGAGTTGTATACACTGGTTCGGGAGCATCTTAACCTGAGGGAGAGCGTGCTGATGACGAGGTATCGGTTCTACACGTGCCAGCGATCTGAAGGTCAGGAAGTGGCGAGCTACGTCGCCGAGCTAAGGCGACTTGCAGGACAATGTGAGTTTGATGGCTACCTGGAGCAAATGCTCAGAGACTTTTTTGTACTGGTCATTGGCCACGAGACCATCCTACGAAAACTTATACCTGTAGAGACACCAATCCTCAGTAAGGCCATTGCGATAGCACAGACGTTTATGTCCACCAGTGATAACACCAAACAAATCTCTCAGCTCACAAGTGCTAGCAATGTTCATGAATTAACTGGAACTGTGTTTGCGAGCAGAAATATACAGGGCAGAAACCACGAGTCTGCAACTGCCAGCAGGCCTTAGGTGACCCAGATGACTCAGAGTCCGCAACAAAGGATGAATGCAAGGCAATTCACACCTTGTTCGCGTTGTGGAGGCTTCCATTCAGCCTATTCATGCCGCTTCAAAGGGTATGTTTGCATGAGCTGTGGAACAATAGGGCACCTCCAACGAGCTTGCAGACGAGCTGCAAGCTCTGAAAAACCTGCTAACCACCACATGGCAGAGGAAGATCGGTCCATGATGGATCAAAGCAATTTTGAGCCTCAGAGAGAGGAGGCAGATGCTGAAGTACACAGGTTGCACACATTTTCGACGAAATGTCCACCTATAATGCAAAATGTAAAATTGAATGGCTTACCTGTAGCCATAGAACTGGACACTGGCACTAGCCAATCCATCATGAGTAAAAAGATTTTTGAGAGACTGTGGTGCAACAAGGTACTCAGACCAGCCCTGAGCCCCATCCACACGAAACCGAGAACGTATACCAAAGAGCTTATCACTGTCCTGGGCAGCACCATGGTCAAGGTCACCTACGAGGGTACGGTGCATGAACTGCCACTCTGGATTGTCCCGGGCGATGGCCCTACACTGCTTGGAAGAAGCTGGCTGGGCAAAATCCGCTGGAACTGGGATGACATCCGAGTGCTATCACATGTCGATGAGGCCTCACGTACCCAGGTTCTTAACAAATTTCCTTCCCTTTTTGAGCCAGGCATTGGAAACTCTACCGGGGCGAAGGTGCGGTTCCACTTGGTCCCAGAGGCACGACTCATTCACCACAAGGTGCGAGCGGTACCTCACATGATGAGGGAGAGAGTGTAAATCGAGCTGGACAGGCTGCAACGCGAGGGCATCATCTCCCCAGTGGAATTCAGCGAGTGGGCCAGCCCGATTGTTCCAGTACTCAAAAGTGATGGCACAGTCAGGATTTGCGGCGATTATAAAGTAACTATTAGTCGTTTCTTGCTACAGGACCAATACCCGCTACCGAAGGCAGACGATCTATTTGCGACGCTGGCAGGAGGCAAGACGTTCACCAAGCTCGACCTGACTTCGGCCTACATGACGCAGGAGCTGGAGGAGTCTTCGAAGGGCCTCACCTGCATCAACACACACAAGGGACTGTTCATCTACAACAGATGCCCGTTTGGAATTCAGTTGGCTGCAGCGATCTTCCAGAGAAACATGGAGAGTCTACTCAAGTCGGTACTACGCACGGTGGTTTTTCAGGATGACATATTGGTTACGGGTCAGGACACCGTCGAGCACCTACAAAACCTGGAGGAGGTCCTCCAGCGACTGGATCGCGTAGGTATCTGTGGCTGAAGAGGTCGAAATGCATCTTCATGGCAACAGAAGTGGCGTTTTAGGGGAGAAAGATCGCGGCGGACGGCATTCGGCCCACAGACGCCAAGACAAAGGCTATCAGGAACACGCCCAGGCCACAGAAAGTCACAGAGCTGCGGTCGTTCCTGGGACTCCTCAATTATTTTGGTAACTTCCTACCAGGGTTAAGCACCCTCTTAGAGCCCCTACATGTGTTATTGCGTAAAGGTGAGAACTGGGTATGGGGAAAAAAACAAGTAATTGCTTTTGAGAAAGCCAGAAACATTTTATGCTCCAACAAGCTGCTTGTATTGTATAACCCGTGTAAAAGACTTGTGCTAGCATGTGATGCATCGTCGTACGGAGTCGGGTGTGTATTACAACAAGCTAATGTTGCGGGGAAGTTGCAACCTGTCGCCTATGCCTCCAGGAGCTTGTCTAAGGCCGAGAGGACCTACAACATGATTGAGAAAGAGGCATTAGCATGTGTGTTCGGGGTAAAGAAAATGCATCAGTACCTGTTTGGCCTCAAATTTGAGCTGGAAAACGATCACAAGCCCCTCATATCCCTGTTCGCTGAAAACAAGGGGATAAATACTAATGCTGCAGCCCGCATACAAAGGTGGGCACTCGCGCTATCAGCGTATAACTATACCATCCACCACAGGCCAGGCACCGAGAACTGTGCGGATGCTCGCAGTCGGCTACCATTGGCCACCATGGGGGTGGAAATGGCGGAACCTGCAAACTTGTTGATGGTGGCCCAGCCCGCAGACTTGTTGATGGTCATGGAAGCATTTGAAAATGAGAAATCACCTGTCACGGCCCGCCAGATTAGGACTTGGACCAGCCAAGATCCTCTGCTGTCCCTAGTAAAAAACTGTGTACTGCATGGGAGCTAGGCCAGCATCCCCGTTGATATGCAAGAGCTAATCAATCTGTTCCAGCGGCGAAAGGACGAGCTGTCCATTCAGGCGGACTGCCTGTTGTGGGGTAACCGCATAGTGCTACTAAAAAAGGGCAGCGAGACGTTCATCTCGGATCTCCACAGCACACACCCGGGTATAGAGATGATGAAAGCGATAGCCAGATCCCATGTGTGGTGGCCCGGTATCGACTCTAGAGTCCTGTGTACGGCAATGCAGCGTGTGTGCTCAGTTGAGCAACACGCCCAGAGAGGCACCACTAAGTTTGTGGTCCTGGCCCTCCAGACCATGGTTGAGGATCCATGTCGACTATGCGGGCCCGTTTCTCGGTAAAATGTTCCTGGTGGTGGTGGATGCTTTTTCAAAATGGATTGACTGTGAAATAATGTCGGGAAGCACCGCCACCGCCACCATTGAAAGACTGAGGGCCATGTTTGCCACCCACGGCCTGCCTGACATACTAGTCAGTGACAACAGGCCATGTTTCACCAGTGTCAAATTTAAAGAATTCATGACCTGCAATGGGATCAAACATGTCACCTCGGCCCTGTTTAAACCAGCTCCAATGGGCAGGCAGAGCGGGCAGTACAAACAATCAAACAGAGCCTTAAACGAGTCACAGAAGGCTCACTCCAAACCCCCTGTCCCGAGTACTGCTCAGCTACCGCACGAGACCCCACTCGCTCACAGGGGTGCCCCCGGCTGAGCTACTCATGAAAAGGACACTTAAAACCAGACTCTCGCTGGTTCACCCCAACCTGCATGATCAGGTAAAGAGCAGGCGGTAACAACAAAATGTAAACGATGGTCGCGCCACTGTGTCACGGGAAATTGATCTGAATGACCCTGTATATGTGCTAAACTATGGACATGGTCCCAAGTGGATTGCGGGCACGGTGATAGCTAAAGAAGGGAGTAGGGTGTTTGTAGTCAAACTAGACAATGGACAAATTTGCAGAAAGCACCTGGACCAAACGAGGCTGCGATTCACAGACTGCCCTGAACAACCCACAGCAGATACCACCTTTTTTGAGCCCACAACACACACCCAAAGGATCAACGACACCACCCCGGACCAGGAAATCGAACCCATCACGCCCAACAGCCCAGCAAGGCCAGGCTCACCCAGCAGCCCAGCAGGGCCAACAACATGCCAGCCCAGCGAGGGCACAGCCAACACACCAGAACAGACATTTGTACCGAGGCAGTCCACCAGGGAAAGAAAGGCTCCCGACGGCTTCACCTTGTAAATAGTTTTCACTTTGACTTTGGTGGGGAGTGATGTTGTGTATCTGTAAAGCATGCACTCCCATGTTCCGCCACCAGGGAGTGCATCCCCTGAAGTCTCAAGGGATCTCAGCATCCCTTGGGAGCACTGTATATAAGCCGGCCCCTAAGGCCTGTTCCTCACTCTGGAGTGTCTTAATAAAGACTGCGGTCACTGTTACTTTAACCTCCCTGTGTACAGCCTCATCTGTGTTAGGAACACAATAAGGTCGGCTAGGCCTGTGTTCACTAGAGTTTAGAAGAATGAGAGGGGATCTCATTAAAACGTATGACATTCTGATGGGGTTGGACAGACTAGATGCGGGGAGGATGTTTCCCCGGGCTGGGAAGTCTAGAACCAGGGGTCACAGTTTCAGGATACGGGGTAGGAAATTTAGGACCAAGATGAGGAGAAATCTTTTCACTCAGAGGGTGGTGAACCTGTGGAATTCTCTCCCACAGAGGGCTGTGGAAGCCAAGTCACTGAATATATTTAAGAGGGAGATAGATAGATTTCTAGAAAAAAAAGGCATCAAGGGGTATGGGGAAAAAGCGGGAATATGGTGTTGAGCTAGAGGATCAGTCATGATCATATTGAATGACGGTGCAGACTCGAGGGGCCGAATGGCCTACTGCTGCTCCTATTTTCTATGTTTCTATATGTGACTCCAGACCCACAGCAATGTGCCCTCTGAAATGGCCCAGCGAGACACTCAGTTGTATCAAATTGCCAGGAAAAACAGTAAGAGTAAAACCACTTGGCACCGGATTCAGATGCAGCAAAGACATGCCCATCCTGACTTGGAAATATATCGGCCGTTCCTTCACCGTCGCTGGGTCACAATCCTGGAACTCCCTCCCTAACAGCCCTGTGGGAGCACCTTCACCACACGGACTGCAGCGGTTCAAGAAGGCGGCTCACCACCACCTTCTCAAGGGGCAATTAGGGATGGGCAATAAATGCCAGCGTTGCCAGCGACGCCCACAATCCCGTGAATAAAAAAGTCCCCATTTTTTGGTCAATCCCCAGGGATTAATGATTGAGCTATGCGTCTCCTGCAACTTCCTAATCCTGCTGGAATATGGGAATTTCCACTCGCAGTAAACTTCTGCAATACGCTCAAGAATAATTTGGCTCTGTAATTGGCTGGGTCATTGAATATAGTTAAGGCGGAGATAGACAGATTTTTGAGCGATAAGGGGGTCAAGGGTTATGGGAGTGGGCAGAGAAGTGGCACTGAGGCCAAGGTCAGATCAGCCACGATCTTATTGAATGGTGCAGCAGGCTCGAGGGGCCAAATGGCCGACTCCTGCTCCTATTTCTTATGTAACTGCTCAAACAATCTGGGTACAAGATCTTTTGAAAATGTTTTATTTTTAATATCTTAACCTAATTGCATTAATTGCAATGATTTGATGTATCTTTTGTAGCAAAAGTACTCTGGCAACAAGTTAATCTTTTTTTATAAAAGCTAAATAATCAACTTATTACATAAAAAGTTAGTACACGTCAATCAAAAGGGGTCCCGCCCCTCACTTGCACCGATTGGAGGATGATATGTGATTGACAGGCGATGCTCTTCTGCCATTGGGCAAGCGGGCCGTCAATCATAGAACAATGCTACTTTGCAACAACAAAGTAATTGGAACAGCAGCAGGAACCAGGAACTTTGGCTCAAAGTTGGTGCGGCGGGGAAAGACAAGGTAAATTACTGACCGACTTGGTAAAGTCTCCCCTCGGGCGAGAAGATGGTGATGTGACGGTCGAAACCGGCACTCGAACCCCGGCTCATCCTTAAAGCAAACCCGCACCGAAATGGAGGTGGTTTCTTTTGGACTTTTACTTTCAATTTCAGTCACCAGATTTGTATACACACACCCACCACCAAACGCCGGAAATAAACTGCTAATGCAACTGCCCGCTTTCTGCAGGAGTTCAGATTTACCATGCACCTAAACTTGCAGAGCCCTTTAAATACTGGGGTATGTCCAGAATGGTACCTGGCGTGAGAGAACCTTGGCTTTGTCCAGTACAAAGATTGGATAGGCTGGGGTTGTTTTCTTTGGAACAGGGGAGGCGGAGGGGAGACCTTATTGAGGGGTATAAAATTATGAAGGGTCTAGATAGAGTGGATAGGAAGGACCTATTTCCCTTAGCAGAGGGGTCAATAACCAGGGGGCATAGAGGTAGGAGGTTTGGAGGGGATTTGAGGAGGATGGTGAAAGAAAGACTTGGATTTATATAGCACCTTTCACGGCCACCAGACGTCTTTACAGCCAATAACGTACTTTTGGAGTGTAGTAACTGTTGTAATGTGGGAAACGCGGCAGTCAACTTGCGCACAGCAAGCTCCCACACACAGCAATGTGATAATGACCAAATCATCTGTTTTTGTTCTGTTGATTGAGGGATAGATATTGGCCAGGACACCGGGGAGAACTCCCCTGCTCTTCTTCAAAATAGTGCCATGGGATCTTTTACATCGACGTGAGAGAGCAGACGGGGCCTCGGTTTAACGTCTCATCTGAAAGTCGGCACCTCCGACAGCACGGCACTCCCTCAGTACCATCCCTCCGACAGCACGGCACTCCCTCAGTACCATCCCTCCGACAGTGCGGCACTCCCTCAGCACCGCCCCTTCGACAGTGCGGCGCTCCCTCAGTATTGCCCCTCCGACAGCGCGATGCTCCCTCAGTACTGCCCCTCCGACAGCGCGGTGCTCCCTCAGTACACAAGATTCAGAACTGAGGTGGGGGGGACAAGGAACCAGTAATGAGGACAACTCGATGGACTGAAGAGTTTTGAACAAGTTAAGAAGTGGCCCATCCACTCAGATAACCCTCCCTAAACCGTCTGAGGGAGAGAGACAAGGAGAGGCGGGGATAGAGAGAAAGAGTGTGTGTGGGAGAGAGCGCGACAGAGACAGAGTGTGTTCTTGTCCATCCTCCAGTATTATCCCAGCATTGGAGGCAGTTCAGAGAAGGTTCACTCGGTTGATTCCTGAGATGAAGGGGTTGTCTTATGAGGAAAGGTTGAGCCTATACTTATTGGAGTTTAGAAGACTGAGAGGTGATCTTATTGAAAAGTATAAGATTCTGAGGGGGCTGGACAGGGTAGATACAGAGAGGATGTTTCCCCTCGTGGGGGAATCTAGAACTAGGGGGCATAGTTTCAGAATAAGGGGTCGCCCATTTAAAACGGAGATGAGGAGGAATTTCTTCTCTCTGAGAGTCGCGAATCTGTGGAATTCTCTGCCCCAGAGAGCTGTGGAGGCTGGGTCATTGAATATATTTAAGGTGGAGATAGACAGATTTTTGAACGATAAGGGAGTCAAGGGTTATGGGGAGCGGGCGGGGAAGTGGAGCTGAGGCCAAGATCAGATCAGCCACGATCTTATTGAATGGTGGAGCAGGCTCGAGGGGCCAAATGGCCGACTCCTGCTCCTATTTCTTATGTTCTTTCGACACCCCTTGTAAGACAAACTCTCTGTTTTTTATGTTATATTTGGCCTCCCACATTTTGCCAAAACTCGGCGACCCATGTCCTAACTCGCAGCAAATCCCTCTCACCCATCACCCCCTGTGCTCACTGACCTGCATTGGCTCCCGGTTAAGCAACGTCTCGATTTTGAAAATTCTCATCCTTATTTTCAAACCCCTCCATGGCCTCGTCCCCTCCCTATCTCTGTAATCTCTTCCAGCCCCACAACGCCCCCCCCTCACCCTTTCGAGATGTCTGCACTCCTCAAATTCTGCCCTCTTGAGCATCCCTGATTATAATCCCTCAACCATCGGTGGCCTGCTTTCTGTAGACTGCGCCCCAAGCTCTGGAACGCTCTCCCTAAACCTCTCCGCCTCTCTTTCCTCCTTCAAGACGCTCCTTAAAACTTAGCTCTTTGACCAAGCTTTTGGTCACCTACGCTAATTTCTACTTATGTGGCTCAGTGTCAAATTTTTAAAATCTCATAATGCTGCTGTGAAGCACCTTGGGATGTTTCACTACTGTAATATAGTGCTCGACCTAATGGACTACTGTGGTAGTGCCACACCTGATGTATAATAATAAAAGGGTCAGATGACAAGATGTCGTGAAGAATATATCACAACTGCGTTAAAGGTGCTATATAAATGCAAGTTGTTGTTATATCACCTGTACAGAGCTAAACGCAGACAGGAGACTGAATTCACCCTGATTGTGGTTCCTGTCTCCTTCGGTCCCATTGTGGAGGCTGTGAATTTAGTTGAACGAAAGAGCTGATCCACATGCAGAACATGCTCGGGACCGGGCGATCAGTAACCTACTTTTAGCAAATCTTTTATCAGGGAGCAAGCCAGCACAGAAGGTAAGGCTGCGGGAATGTGCTTGTAGTCGGAGCTCTTGCCTGTTGTCAGTGGGGTGTGACTGTACGGCTTGAGGTTTGTACCCATGTCTGTTGAAGGAGATATTTATTAATGGGGCAAGAGGGATTGCAGCTGATTGGATCGTTCTCTCCCACGTTTCGTCCCCACGGTAACCGTTATCCTTTTTTTACGCTGTTTCAATTTGCATCTCATCAGCCTGTGGCTCAGTGGGCAGCACCCTCTCGCCTCTGAGTCAGAAGGTTGTGGGTTCGAGTCCCACTCCAGGGACTTGAGCACAAAAAAATCCAGGCTGACACTCCCAGTGCAGTGCTGAGAGAGCGCTGCACTGTCGGAGGGGCAGTGCCGAGGGAGCGCTGCACTGTCGGAGGGGCAGTGCCGAGGGAGCGCTGCACTGTCGGAGGGGCAGTGCTGAGGGAGCGCTGCACTGTCGGAGGGGCACTGCTGAGGGAGCGCTGCACTGTCGGAGGGGCAGTGCCGAGGGAGCGCTGCACTGTCGGAGGGGCAGTGCTGAGGGAGCGCTGCACTGTCGGAGGGGCAGTGCTGAGGGAGCGCTGCACTGTCAGAGGGGCAGTGCCGAGGGAGCGCTGCACTGTCGGAGGGGCAGTACTGAGGGAGTGTCACACTGTCGGAGGGGCGGTAATGAGGGAGTGCCGCACTGTCGGAGGGGCAGTACTGAGGGAGCGCCGCACTGTCGGAGGGGCAGTACAGAGGGAGCGCTGCACTGTCGGAGGAGCCGACTTTTGGATGAGACATTAAACCGAGGCCCCGTCTGCTCTCTCAAGTGGATGTAAAAGATCCCATGGCCATTATTTTGAAGAAGAGCAGGGGAGTTCTCCCAGATGTCCTGAGGCCAATATTTATCCCTCAATTAACAAAAAAAACCAGATGATCTGGGTCATTATCACAATTCTGTTTGTGGGAGCTTGCCGCGTTTCCCACATTACAACAGTGATTACACTCCAAAAAGTGCTTCATTGGCTGTAAAGCGCTTTGAGACGCCCGGTGGTCGTGAAAGGCGCTATATAAATGTAAGGCTTTCTTTTTCTTTTTGCTCTTCAGATTATTTTGTGGGCAGGAGGATGCCATCATATTTCTGCTCAAACCACCTCATCGATTCCTTTTTGGAAATGTTGGCCGGGATATTGACCTTGGGCGGCGGCGCGGTTCGGGTGGTATCAGATCAGCCGCCCGTTACCCACAGCGCCTGATAATCCGTCTGATTGGTGCCCGGGACAAATATCTTGGCCCTTGTGTTTTGAACCAATGCATTCCCGTTGTATCGGAAGTACTGAACTAGGCCTCCCCATGACCACGCAGAAACCCAACGATCACACACCTATGTGTTCCTGGATCCCGAATAACAACTTGCATTTATATAGCGCCTATAACGTAGTAATACATCCCAAAGTGCTTCACAGGAGCAATTATCCGAAAAAAATCTGACACCGAGCCACATAAGGAGATATTAGGGCAGTTGGTCAAAAAGGTCAGTTTTAAGGATGTATTAAAGGAGGAGAGAGAGGTAGAGAGGTTTAGGGAGGGAGTTCCAGAGCTTGGAACCCAGGCAACAGAAGGCACGGCCACCGATGGTGGAGCAGTTATAATCAGGGATGCTCAAGAGGGCAGAATTAGAGGAGCGCAGACATCTCGGGGGAGGTTGTGCGGCTGGAGGAGATTACAGAGATAGGGAGGGGTGAGGGCCATGGAGGGATTTGTAAACGGAGATGAGAATTTTGAAATCGAGGTGTTGCTTAACCGGGAGCCAATGTAGGTCAGCGAGCACAGGGGGTGATGGGTGAGTGGGACTTGGTGCGAGTTAGGACACGGGCGGCTGAGTTTTGGATGACCTCAAGTTTACGTAGGGTATAAATGCAAGTTGTTGTTGCTAGGCAGCCCGTGCTGCATGGCTTGTGGTTTTTGTTTGTTGTGTAGCTGTGACGCAGCATCAAGCAGAGAACAGCTTTCCCCTCAGGCACGGTCTTCTATTAACCATATATTCCAGCTCCGTGCCGTACCACATGGCAAGCAGCCAGAATCAGACTGTGCAAGAAGAGGTGCACCATGGTGACCCCCTTCCCCTCCCCCCGCTTGTTGGGGTGTTGGGGGAGCAGTGGGCTGGGCTAGAAATCGGGCTCATGCCCGGAGTCCCCGTGTCACTGTGTGAGTGTTTCCTCAGAGAGAGAGGGGAAAGGGAGAAAGGGAAGGAGAAGGAAAGGGAGAGAGGGAAAGGTAGAGAGAGAGGGAAAGAGAGAGGGGAAAGGGAGAGAGAGAAAGAGAGGGGAAAGGGAGAAAGGGAGAGAGAGGGGCAGGGAAAGAGAGAGAGAGAGGGGCAGGGAGAGAGGGAAAGAGAGAGGAAAGGGAGAGAGAGTGAAAGGGAAAGCGGGGAAAGGGAGAGAAGGAGAGAGGGGCAGGGAGAGAGGGAAAGAGAGAGTGAAAGGGAAAGAGGGGAAGGAGAGAGGGAGAGAGGGAAAGAGAGAGGAAAGGGAGCGAGAGAGGGAGAGAGTGAAAGGGAAAGAGGGGAAGGGAGAGAGAGAAGAAGAGAGGGGAAGGGAGAGAAAGGAAGAAAGAGGGGAAGGGAGAGAAAGGAAGAAAGAGGGGAACGGAAAGAAAGAGAGAGGAAAAGAATAGAGAAAGAGGGGAAGAGGGAAAGGGAGAGAGATAAGGAGAGAGGAGAGGAGAGAAAGACTGTAGAATACCCTTCCCATAGGGTAATGGAGACAGAGAGAAGGAGAAATAATGTCTAGAGTACCGACATGGTGATAGAGAGAGTGTGAGAGAGAAAGGATAAATCCAGGGATGGGAAACTATAGTTACGAGGAGAGATTTGAGATACCGAGATTATTTCCACAGAAGTAGATATGTCTAAGGGGAGATTTAATAGAGGGGCTTTGTTAATTATGAAGGGTTTGTGATAGAGAGAATAGAGCAGGAATATTTCCTCTGGTTGGGGAGTCAGTGATGAAGTGTCATCAATTTAAAATTGGGAGTGCGGAGTTTAGGAGAACTGTCTTTCCATAGAGGGTTTATGGAGCACGGACTGTATTGAGACAGAAATCATTGCTCCTTTTAAGGAGAACTACTGGAGGCAGATTTAGGGCTGTAGAGAGAGAGTGGAATTGCTCTAGCTAAGAGCCAGCACCTTGTTCTAGGAGGTGGTATCGCCCTCTTGAGCATTCCTGATTATAATCGCTTAACCATCGGTGGCTGTGCCTTCTGTTGCCTGGGCCCCAAGCTCTGGAACCCCTTCCCTAAACCTCTCCACCTCTCTACCTCTCTACCTCTCTTTCCTCCTTTAAGACACTCCTTAAAACCTACCCACCTGCACTAATTTCTACTTATGCGGCTCGGCGAGAATTTTTAAGTTTCATAACACTTCTGTGAAGCACCATGGGACGTTTCACTACATTAAAGGCGCTATAAAAATACAAGTTGTTGTTGTAGTCTCTGGGCTACTGCATAGTCCAGAGACGCAAGTCTACACCAACAACATACTGAAAAGCACCGTGGCCTTGCTGTACAGGCATAAACCACTTGTCTCGAGACTTCTCTTTGCCGAACATAATATTTCTAATCTAGAAGAACATTCTAGTATGAATAGCAAAGGCTGGTTGGTCGCAAAACACCAGCTATTGCTGAGTGAAATCTCTCTTTCTCCAATGATACCAACCATATTTTTTCCTGCTATCGTATGAACTAAACATGAACAGTTTTCAGAAGCTGAATTAACCAATTTCCGTCGGCCAACAATTTAGGAGAGGGTGTGGCTTGTGGTTTTTGAGATGTTTCCTTGTCGGCCAAGGGTCCCACCTCTCCATTGTCTCCAGGACGTGTGAGGCCCAACGTATAGTGAGATAGTCTTGGCATGATTCCCAACTGGAAATTGTCTATTCACTGCCATCCAGTCATGTGCAAAAGCAAGACAAAGATCGGCAGTACAGGTGTATCAAGTGTTGATCCAGTTCCAACTGGATCAGCCTCTTCTCTTTTCCATGTTTTCACAAACGATTCATAGAATAGAATCTTAGAAATTTACAGCATGGAAGGAGGCCATTTCGGCCCATCGTGTCTGCACCGGCCGACAAAGAGCTATCCAGCATAATCCCACATTCCAGCTCTCGGTCCATAGCCCTGTAGGTTACGGCACTTCAAGTACTTTTTAAATGTGGTGACGGTTTCTGCCTCTACCACCCTTTCAGGCCGTGAGTTACACCCCAGACCCCCACTGCCCTCTGGGTGAAGAAATTTCCCCTCAAATCCCCTCTAAACCTCCTACCAATGACTTTAAATCAATGCCTCCTGGTTGTTGACTCCTCTGCTAAGGGAAATAGGGCCTTCATATCCACTCTATCCAGGGCCCGCATAATATTTTACACCTCAATCAGGTGTCCCCTCAGTTCCCTCTGTTCCAAAGAAAATAGACCCAGCCTGTAAAGACCTTACTCTACAGCATGAAACCACACGAGGCACATTCTGGGGACAAGGTCACTCTCTGACCTCCTCTCTTTATTTACAGGACTCCAAAGATGATGACCCTGCGTGGGACCACCCTTTTTATACCTGTGTGATCAGGTGAGGAGTGTCTCCCACAAGTTCACTCCTTGTGGTCAAGGTGTGCATCTAGGTTGAGTGTATACAGTAATACAGTGGTGTTACATTGTGGTTACATACATGACATCACCTTCCCCCCCCCCCCAAAGTCTTATTGGGATCATAGGTTCATCAAGTTGGACCTCACTTCAACCTATATGATCCAGGAACTGGCCGATGAATCTAAACTACTGACCACCATCACCACGCACAAGGGACAGTTCGTTTATAACAGGTGCCCGTTTGGTATTCGATCAGCGGCTGCAATTTTTCAATGAAACATGGAAAGCCTGCTTAAATCCATTCCTGGAACGATTGTATTCCAGGACGGCATCCTCATCACGGGTCGAGACACCGAGGAACACCTCCACAACTGGAGGAGGTGCTACGCCGACTGGACCGGGTAGGCCTGCGACTCAAGAAGTCTAAATGTGTGTTCTTAGCTCCTGAGGTTGAGTGTACAGTAATACAGTGGTGTTACATTGTGGTTACATACCATGACATTGCTGAATTCAACAGGCGAGATGATGCCCTCTCTCAACAGCCGGTCCAATTTGCTCTCGATCTTTTCCCGCATCACATACGGCACCGCTCTGGCTTTGTGGTGCACTGGCCTGGCGTCCGGGGTGATGTGTATCACTACCTTAGTGCCTTTGAAAGTCCCAATGCCAGGTTGGAATAGTGAATCGAATTGTTGTCGGAGTTGTGAGCAAGAACATCGTTCCACAGATGACATTGCGTGAACATCCCCCCATTTCCAGCTCATCTTGGCTAACCAGCTCCTCCCCAACAGTGCGGGACCATTGCCCGGGACAATCCAGAGCGGCAGCCGATTCACTAACCCATTGTGTGTGACAGCCAACATTGCACTGCCGAGCACCGGAATGATTTCTTTAGTGTAAGTCCGTAATTGTGTCTCGATACGTGCTAATTTGGGTCTACTGGCTTTAAGTGGCCATAGCTTCTCAAATTGCTGAACTCCCATGAGTGACTGGCTGGCCCCAGTGTCCAGCTCCACGCGTACAGGGATACCGTTTAATAAAACCCTCATCATCATTGGTGGCGTTCTGGTGTATGAACTGTGAATATTCGCCACATGGACCCGCTGAACCTCGGCGTCCATCGATTTGCCCCAAAAGTCTCAAAGAACCCTCTTCTGGTCCACCCACCTCATATATTAGTCTGACTACAGACTTCCTGCACATTCGAGCTAAATGACCACTTTGATTGCAGTTCCTGTAGACACACTGTTGAAATCTGCAAGATCTAGCTGAGTGTTTTCCCCCACACCTCCAGCATGAGTTAAAGTTTCCATTGTTGGGAACAAAGGAACTATGGCCAGACATTCCGCGCTGACTGTCCCTTTGACTACTCTTAAGTACCCTATTAGTGGGTGTCAATGGTCCCATCCTGGGCCGCATTGTCCATTGTGATGGCGTGAATGTCCGTTCAGCCTGCCATTGTCTCTGTTGAAGTCCTACTCTGGGGTCTATTGCTGCCTGGGGAATGTCGGACTGCCCCTGTCTGCCTGCGGGGCTCTGAGTCGCATTGATGATGTTGACTCCCTGATCCATTGCCGCGTTATAGGCAGAATTGTGCGCGTATATTATTTTCGTCTCTTCCTCCCCCACCATGAAAGTTTGAGCCATCAACGCCGCCGCTTCCAAGGTCAAATCCTTGGTCTCAATTAATTTGCGGAAAATTCCCGCATGACCGATGCCCTCGATAAAGAGGTCCCTTCGCATCTACCCCCTGCAGGCATCTGTGAACTTACAGAGGCTGGCCAAGCGCCGGAGATCCGCTACGAAGTCCGGTATGCTCTGTCCTTCACAACGTCGGTGGGTGTAGAATCTGTGTCGGGCCACATGTATGCTACTCACCGGTTTGAGGTGCTCCCCGATCAATTTGGTAAGTTCAAAGGTTTTGTCCGCCGGCTTTTCGGGTGCTAGTAAGTCCTTCATGAGCGCGTAAGTCTTTGGTCCGCAGCTGGTCAAAAGATGAGCCCATCGCTTGACGGCTGCTGCATCCCCCAGCCATTCTTTCATAACAAAGCTTTGCTGAAGCCTCTCGACAAAATCGTCCCATTCTTCCCCAACACAGTACCGTTCCTCTGTGCTACCGGTGGCCATTCTCGTGGGCCGTAAATTCCCGTTTCTCGTCGCCAATGTAAAGTCCTTACTCTACAGCATGAAACCACACGAGGCACATTCTGGGGACAAGGTCACTCTGTGACCTGCTCTCTCTATTTACAGGACTCCAAAGACGATGACCCTGCGTGGGACCTCCCTTTTTATACCTGTGTGATCAGGTAAGAAGTGTCTCCCACAAGTTCACCCCTTGTGGTCAAGGTGTGCATCTAGGTTGAGTGTATACAGTAATACAGTGGTGTTACATTGTGGTTACATACATGACACAGCCTATCCAATCTTTCCTCATAGCTAACATTCTCCAGTCCAGGCAACATTCTTGTAAATTCGGCAGAAGAAAAATTCTGCCCCTTGATGATTAACCCTTTTATCAAAGCTTTTTCTCTCGAACCTTCTCTCCTGAAGGTGCTGACTGTTTCTGGGGATGGTGGCGAAGGTGGGGCCATCGGCAGGTCTCACACAGGGGGTCAGTCACCGCCAGGCGAATCCGCACTCCCTCGGTACCGCACTGAAACATTTGCTCGGTTTACTGGCTCAAGTCCCTGGAGTGGGACTTGAACCCACGACCCTCTGGCTCAGTGGGCAGCGCACTCTCTCACCTCTGAGTCAGAAGGTTGTGGGTTCAAGTCCCACTCCAGGGATTGGAGCACAAAAATCTAGGCTGACACTCCCAGTGCAGTGCTGAGGGAGCGCCGCACTGTCGGAGGTGCCGTCTTTCGGATGATACGTTAAACTGAGGCCCCGTCTGCCCTCTCAGGTGGACGTAAAAGATCCCAGGGCAGTATTTCAAAGAAGAGCAGGGGAGTTATCCCCGGTGTCCTGGGGCCAATATTTATCCCTCAATCAACATCACTAAAACAGATTATCTGGTCATTATCACATTGCTGTTTGTGGGAGCTTGCTGTGCGCAAATAGGCTGCCGCGTTCCCCACATTACAACAGTGACTACACTTCAAGAAAAGTACTTTGGCTGTAAAGCGCTTTGAGATGTCTGGTGGTCGTGAAAGGTGCTATATAAATGCAAGTCCTTTCTATATAAATGCAAGTTGTTTTAGTATCAAGCAGGATTAATGCACTGAGTTTTCATTCTCTAAATTCCCCTGAGTTTCTCCATAATCTCCTGAATGTAAACTGGGTGTTCAAGTCTGTCTTATTCTTTTGTTTCTCCAATACTTATGCACCCCGCCCCCCTCCCCCCCCCCCCCCAAGGCATTAGGCAGATTCTACGTTTTTGCCGGTGTGGGTTGAGGGCCGAATGTTGGCCGAGACATCGGGAGGGTTGCCTGCCCTCCCAATGATGCGGTGGGATCCTCGCGGCCCACTCGAGTCGGCAGACTGGGCAGGAGGCTTACCGTCTCAGCTGAAACGTGGAACCCCAGACAACCTGCTCGTGAACCGTCCTGCAGTTATTTCAACGGTTATGAAGAAATCCTTATCTCAAAAAAAAATGTTCGAAACAGACTCACTGTAGAGATGTAAGGTTACTGTGTGTGTGTGTGTGTGTGTGTGTGTGTGGGAGGGGGGCATTCTCTCTCTCTGTCTGCTGAGTATGTTTGGGGTGATAAAGTGACTCAGCTTGGAACTGTAAACCCCCCACTTCTCTCCTGCAATCAGTTAGGATTCCCCCTCCCCTGTGGAAACAGTTCCTGCTAATTGGGTCCCATTGATAATCTTTTTTCAGACCTCTTACACACACACACTGAGTAGCTCCGTTGCTGTTGGAGGAGTGGTACATTGGTCTAGAGTGGGAGGACAGTGTATTAGCATGGCTCAGTGGGTAGCACGCTTGGCTCTGAGTCAGAAAGGTCATGGGATCAAAGCCCATTCCAGCGACATGAGCCCATAATCTAGGCTGACACTTGCAGTGCAGTGCTGAGGGAGCGCCGCACTGTCGGAGTGGCAGTGCCGCACTGTCGGAGTGGCAGTGCTGAGGGAGCGCCGCACTGTCGGAGGGGCGGTGCTGAGGGAGCGCCGCACTGTCGGAGGGGCAGTACTGAGGGAGCGCCGCACTGTCGGAGGGGCAGTGCTGAGGGAGCGCCGCACTGTCGGAGGGGCAGTGCTGAGGGAGCGCCGCACTGTCGGAGGGGCGGTGCTGAGGGAGCGCCGCACTGTCGGAGGGGCAGTGCTGAGGGAGCGCCGCACTGTCGGAGGGGCGGTGCTGAGGGAGCGCCGCACTGTCGGAGGGGCAGTGCTGAGGGAGCGCCGCACTGTCGGAGGGGCAGTGCTGAGGGAGCGCCGCACTGTCGGAGGGGCAGTGCTGAGGGAGCGCCGCACTGTCGGAGGGGCGGTGCTGAGGGAGCGCCGCACTGTCGGAGGGGCGGTGCTGAGGGAGCGCCGCACTGTCGGAGGGGCAGTACTGAGGGAGCGCCGCACTGTCGGAGGGGCAGTACTGAGGGAGCGCCGCACTGTCGGAGGGGCAGCATTGTTGGGCGTGTCGTCTTTCAGATGAGAGATTAAACCACGGAGGCCCCACCTTCCCTCTCAAATAGATCAAAAGATCCCATGGCTGTATTTCTGAGGAGTCTGGAACCAGGGGTCACAGTCTCAGGATAAGGGGTCGACCATTTAGGACTGAGATGAGGAGGAATTTCTTCACTCAGAGGGTGGTGAATCTTTGGAATTCTTTGCCCCAGAGGGCTGTGGAGGCTCAGTCGTTGAGTCCATTCAATACAGAGATTTTTGGATATTAAGGGAATCAAGTGATAGTGCAGTTGAGGTCGAAGATCAGCCATGACCTCATTGAATGGCGGAGCGGGCTCGAGGGGCCTAATGGCCGACTCCTGCTCCGATTTGGATTTGTTATGTTCTTATTTCACCCGAGAGGGCAGGTGGTGTCTCATATCCTCACTCCCACTCGTGCTTGAACAGTGGGAGGATTCGCAGGCTGGCGGGCAGTCTGACTGGCCGCAATGTGACCGCCAATTTCTTTTTTTGTGCGCCGTCCCTTTAAGTGCGTGGTAACTGTTTCAACGGCAGGAGCTGGTGAGCAGCCTGCACGGGACCACACGATTGGTGCACCAGTCCTACACGGGGGAGGGGGTTTTATAGGCTCCCACAACCCATATGGCGAGGGAATCACCCACACCTACCGTACGCGAATATCCCGCTGGATGGCTGTCAAACCGGAATTCTCGGCCGGAGCGCCACAGTCTCCACGCTCACCGGGACTGTCCTGGAGCAGGATTCGAACCCTATACTGTCTGGCTCAGAGGCGATAATGCTACCACTGAACTAAAGAGTCGCTGGTGCTCAATCTCCCCCGTGTTAATAGTTGCTGCCACTGATTGTTCTCTGCTGACTCCTGCTGGACAGTCTGTGCATGTGGATGGTTGCACATAGAAACTTAGAAAATAGGAGCATCGAGTCTGCACCGCCATTCAATATGATCATGGCTGATCCTCTATCTCAACACCACATTCCCGCTTTTTCCCCATACCCCTTGATGCCTTTTGTGTCTAGAAATCTATCTATCTCCCTCTTAAATATATTCAGTGACTTGACCTCCACAGCCTTCTGTGGTAGAGAATTCCACAGGTTCACCACCCTCTGAGTGAAAACATTTCTCCTCATCTCGGTCCTAAATTTCCTACCCCATATTCTGAGACTGTGACCCCTTGATCTAGACTTCCCAGCCCCGGGGAAACATCCTCCCCGCATCCAGTTTGCCCAACCTTGTCAGAATTTTATACGTTTCAATGAGATCCCCTCTCATTCTTCTAAACTCTAGTGATATAGGCCCAGTCGACCCAATCTCTCCTCATATGACAGTCCTGCCATTCCAGGAATCAGTCTGGTAAACCTTCGCTGCACTCCCTCTATGGCAAGTATATCCTTTCTTAGGTAAGGAGACCAAAACTGCTCACAATACTCCAGGTGCGGTCTCACCAAGGCCCTGTATAACTGTAGTAAGGCATCCTTGCTCCTGTACTCAAATCCTCTTGCAATGAAGGCCAACATACCATTTGCCTTCCTAACTGCTTGCTGCACCTGCATGTTTGCTTTCAATGGCTGGTGGACAGGATAGGAATGGGCGCAGTTGATTGGCGCTCACTCTGAGGTCTCACACATTGCCGCTAGGGTGATTCCCACCAGGGGAATGAAAAAGATCTACATTTCTATAGCGCCTTTTACATCCTCAGGTCATCCCAAAGTGCTTCGCAGCCAATGAAGTGTAGTTACTGTTGCAATGTGGGAAACGTGGCAGCCAATTTGCGCACAGCAAGCTCCCACAAACAGCAATGTGATACTAACCTGATAAACTGTTTTTGTGATGTTGATTGATGGATAAATATTGGCCTGGGACACCGGAGATAACTCTCTTACTCTTTCAAATAGTGGCTGTAGGATCTTTCACGTCCACCTGAGAGAGCAGACGGGGCCTCCAGTTTAACGTCTCATCCAAAAGACAGCACCTCTGACAGTGCGGTGCTCCCTGAGCACTGCACTGGGCGTGTCAGCCTGGATTTTTGTGCTCAAGTCCCTGGAGTGGGACTCGAACCCACAACTTTCTGACTGAGGCGAGGGTGCTGCCCACGGAGCCATGGCTGACACCTGAGCAGGGAGTGAATGCCTTCAGGAAGGGAGAGGGAGAAAAGGTTGATGGAAAGTAGTTTGAAAAAGAATCTGCATGACTCAGACGCATTAACATTCCTGCCTAACCTGCCTGGGGTGCACGATTATTGTCAATCTGCCACCACTTTGCTGCTATTTATAATCCTTCTGCCCCGGGATCAGCCAGCTCCAGGAAGCTTCCATTGGACAGAGCAATGGACCCCCCTGCCCTGCCCTCCCCCCCCCCCCCCCCCCCCCCCGGGACAAGAGTGGTAAAAAAACAGTCAGGACATCCGAAGTCTCTTCACAAGTGTAGTCACTGTCGTTATGTAAGAAAATGCACGGTATACCACTGCAGGGAACAGCGCGTGCTGCTGCAGGAGGGCGACGGCTGACTACAGTGTGGGCAGGTACAGCAGCAGCGGCAAGGTCGGGGCGAAGGAGCGGCAAGAGTTCGTAGAGGGATGTGATCGGGGACCAGGGGAGGCGTATGTTCGGGGCCCAGAAGAGGTGAGGGCCCAGGGGCAGCACGGGCCCAGCCCACACTGTGCGATATGTGTGCGCACTAGGTCCGTGCAGCAGAGCTGGTCTCCAGTCGTCCTGGTTAACCCTTGCCACTGGGCCAAGACCTCGCTCTGTCAAGCCCCGTGTGGTGGCTGGTGGGCAACGGTCACCCCACGTTAAAAAAATCCACCCACAGGCATCTTCCACCCTTCAGGATGTAGTTCAGGATCCGGGATATTAGGTCCTTCACTGAAACACCTGTGAACTCATCCCCTTTTTGGCGTGGAAGCAAGTCATCCTCGATACGAGGGACTGCCTATGATGATGATGATGTAGAAAAATTGGGGCGGCTATGTTGTGCACAGCAATGAGATAAACAAGCAAATAATCTGATTTTAATTGAGGGAGGAATGTTGGCTCAGACACGTGAGCAACTCCCCAGCCCTTTGAACGGTCTTGTACAGAGAATCATAGAACCGTACAACAACAACTTTTATTTATATAGCGCCTTCCATGTAGTAAAACGTCCCAAGGCGCTTCACAGCGGTGTTATCAGACAAATCAGATAAATTTGACACCTAGCCAACGCAGGTGACCAAAAGCTTGGTCACAGAGGTAGGTTTAAAGATTGTCTGAAAGGAGTAGAGAGGCGGAGAGTTGTAGGGAGTTCCAGAGCTTGGGGCCATAATACAGCACAGAAGGAGGCCAATCGGTCCATCGTGCCTGTGCCGGCTCTCTGAAAGGGCTATCCACTTAATCGCAGTCCCCCAGCTCTTTTCCCATAGCCCTGTATTTATCCAGCTCCCTTTTGAAAATTACGACTGAATCTGCTCCCACCGCCCTTTCAGGCAGCGCGTTCCCGATCACAACTCGCTGCGTAAAAACATTCTCATCTCACCTCTTTTTTTTGCCAATTATTCTAACTCTGTGTCCTCTGGTTACCGACCCTTCTGCCACTGGAAAGTTTCTCCTCATTTACTCCATCAAAACCCCTTCATAATTTTGAACCCCTTCATAATATCACTTGAAAAGAGAAGGCTGAGAGGTGACCTAGTAAGGGTCTTTAAAATTATGACAGGTTTTGATAGAGTGGGTACAGAGAGAATGTTTCCACTTGTGGGGAAGAACAAAACTAGAGGACATCAATATAAGATAGTCACCAAGAAATCCAACAGGAAATTCAGGAGAAACTTCTTTACCCAGAGAGGGGTGAGAATGTGGAACTCGCTGCCACAGGGAGGGGTTGAGGCGAATAGTATCGATGCATTTAAGGGGAGGCTAGACAAACATATGAGGGAGAAGGGAATAGAGGGTTATGCCGATAGATTTAGATGAGGAAAGACGGGAGGAGGCTCAGTGGAGCATAAACGCCGGCATGGACTGGTAGGGCTGAATGGCCTGTGTCTGTGCCGTATATCCGGTGAAATCCTATGAATACCTCTTGTTAAATCTCCTCATAGCCTTCTCTGCTCTAAGGAGAATAACCGCAGCTTCTCTGCTCTCGCCACACCAACCTGAACAGGCAGTCTTGATTTAGTATCTCCCTCAGATCTGCCACCCTAGATTATATGCTGAACCCACAGCCTTCTGATTTTGTTGTGACATAGGCCATGTTAGACGGGAAGGAACCAGTCTTGCAATAAAACTTTGCACCTAAAGGGTAATAAAATTGTGCAATGAGTAACCAAGAAAGATCTTTAAACCTGACTACACTTTTGGTACGTCCTGAGGTCATGAAAGACGATAAATGCAAGTCTTTTTTTTCAGCCGTGGCTCAGTGGGCAGCACTCTCGCCTCTGAGTCAGAAGGTTGTGGGTTTGAGTCCCACTTCAGGGACTTGAGCACTTAAATCTGGGCTGACACTCCCAGTGCAATGCTGAGGGAGCACTGTGCTGTCGGAGGTGCCGTCTTTCGGATGAGACGTTAAACTGAGGCCCCATCTGCTCTCTCAGGCGGACTTAAAAGATCCCATGGCACTATTTCAAGGAAGAGCAGGGGAGTTCTCCCCGGTGTCCTGGGCCAATATTTATCGCTCAATCAACATAACAAAAACAGATTATCAGGTCATTGTCACATTGCTGTTTGTGGGAGCTTGCTGTGCGCAAATTGGCTGCCCCGTTTCCCACATTACAACAGTGGCTACACTCCAAAAGTGCTTTGGGACGTCCGGTGGTCGTTAAAGGCGTTATATAAATGCAAGTCTTTCTTTCTTTCTGCCTGCCTCAGTATCACAGAGTTTGAGGGATTTACACCTGGACATAAACGGGATCTAAGCTTCTTCAAAACAAGCATGTGTTATCACGATAGGCTAAAAGAATTGGGACTCTACACTTTAGAGAAGCGTGGACCTGGGGCTGATCTGATGGAGGTTTATAAGATGATGAAGGGAAGAGATTGTGCTCCAGTTCACAGTTTGTTCCAATTAAATAGGTTAGGGAGGACCAGGGGTCACAGTGTTAAGTTGTACGAGGCCCGATCAAGGTTGAATGTCAGGAGGTGGTTCTTGTCCCAGAGAACATTGGTCCTCTGGAACAGGCAGCCGTCTCGTGCGGTGGACACTGATTTGCTGGATCCCTTCGAGCGAGAGCTGGACCTGTTTCTGGCTGGGGTGGAGCTCACCTCTCACAGAAGGGGAAGTATTGGTGGGAATTCAGGGCCAGGGTAATGAATTGGACTAGTTTCCATTGCATAGATGGGTCAGAGAGGAATTTCCCAGATTTTTTTTCCCCCCAAATTGGCCTGGGGGTTTTTAATCTTTTTTTTCCCCGCCTCTCCCAGGAGATCACGTGGTTTGGGGTGGGGAGTGTATATACTCAGATACACAAGTGGGCTGGATTTTTGGGTCTTCTCCGCTCCGTTTTTCGCCCGGGAGCAGCGGCAATGGCGGGGGTGAGATGTTCTGGCCGCGAGATCAGCCTCCAGCGCCCGCAGCGATCCTCGAGTCGGGTTTAGCCGCGGCGCGGAAGAGTTGCGCCGGTGTATGCAACGGCCCCTGGTCGGGACACCGGCGCGAGTTTTGACAATTGCCCGACCCATCTGCCCGGAAAGCGCGCCCCGCGATGAACGCCTGGGAAATCAGGGCGGTCCAATCATCCCGTCGGCGAAGAGGTAAGTGTGATTTGTTTTTGCTTTTAATTTGTGTTGTGGTGACGTGGGCAATGTTTTGGGAATGTTTTTGTGGTTTTTTTTAGGTTTTTCCCTCCCCCCCCCCCAGGCGTCTCTGGGAGCACTCCCGGCCCAGCTCTTTAGCTCGGGAGTTTCCCATGCTAGCGCCCGAGAGAGGTGTACAACGCCTCCCTTAGCGCTGCCCCCTCTGACTCAGGGCCCAGCTGCCCAAACTTACCCACTGAGGCGCAAACTATTCCTGTCGCTAACTTTACCGCCCCATTATCACCCCAGAAACATCAAAGCCGAAAATCCTGCCCAAGGTGTTGTAATTGTGTGGGACAGGCTGGGTAGACCAAAGGGTCTTTACCTGTCCATCGTTGTTCGTAATGTATTAAAGTATTAAAGGGCCTAGGCATTGGTGGAGGGGTCTATTACAAGGGGGCATAGTTTTAAGGTGGTTGGTGGAAGGTTTAGAGGGGATTTGACGGGGGGCTTCTTTACGCAGAGAGTTGTGGGGATCTGGAATTCACTGCCTGGAAGAGTGGTGGGTGCAGAAACCCTCACCACTTTTAAGAGATGGTTGGATGGGCACTTAACTACAGGGTTACGGACCTAGAGCTGGTAATTGGGATTAGGCTGGATAACCTCTTGTTGGCCGGCGCAGATATGATAGTAAGTACTGCAAGGAATCAAATACGGCCAGGGTGATCTCCTGGACTAGTTTCGATCGCCTGGATGGGTTGGAGAGGAATTTTCCCAGATTTCTTTTCCCTAAATTGGCCTGGGTTTTTATGTGGTTTTTGCCTCTCCCAGGAGATCACATGGCTCCGGTTGGGGTAGAGTGTAGAATGTTTTAGTGTAAGGGGTGTCGCAGTTGTGTGGAGCGGACTGGTTGGGCTGGGTCCTCTTTACCTGTCCACCATTGTTCATTGTTCACAGGTTTATATGTAGCCTTCAGGGCTGCTGACCGAGGGCCGTGCGGCTCTTTGTCGGCCGGCGCGGACACGATGGGCCGAAATGGCCTCCTTCTGCCCTGTAGATTTCTATGTTTCTCATCATCATTGGCAGTCCCTCAAACCGAGGATGACTTGCTTCCACATCAAAAAGTTCACAGGTGTTTCAATGATGGACCTAAAATTCCAGGTCCGAACTAAATCTTGAAGGGTAGAAGATGCCTGTGGGTGGATTTTTTTAACGTGGGGTGACTGTTGCACACCAGCCACCACACGGGCTTGACAGAGCGAGGTCTTGGTCCAGTGGCAAGGATTAACCAAGACGACTGGTCTCCATGTTTCTACTAAGTGGAGTCTGTCAGATGGGATTGGGGTTGTTCACTTGTGCCAGAGACTGAGAAGCTGCTTTGATTTGTGATTGAGCTCAGGGCTGAGGTTGTACCGTGGAGGCCCAGGCTTGTAAACCAAACACTAAACAGGAAACCCGTTTGGTTTCTTTCTGCCGTCTCCCACACACTCAAGCCGCGACACCTGACTTTCTACAATGAAACATGTGGGTGTAGGCAGTAAAAAGGGAGAGATAAAAATATTCTACACAAAAAGTTTAAAACAATCCATTGTAAATCTGCAGTTGGAAATTCTTGAAAGCTGTGAGACATTTAAAAAAAATTTTTCTTTCCGTTTTATATATATATATATATATATATAACTCTCTGTGGTGGGCCAGTGAAGGGTTTGGAAAAAAAAAACTCATTTTAAAAACGGACAGATGAGTCAATGGAATATGTCAACAGACAACTACTACTTTTCGGCCTAACTGGGTCAAAGCCAGCCCGGTTGCTGAAGCAACGTCCCAATATGACACATATCTTCCAGCCTCACTGTACTCCACATCAGACCACAGCTAATGCCACACACACACACACATACCTTCAACAGAGGAGGTTGTACCTGTTGTAAGCTAGCAACAAACCGCACAATCTACCCCGGGCCATTGATGTTTACACTGCGTGGCGCCTTTGGGGAGGGATTCCATCTGAATGGAAAATTGTTCAAAAAAAATAAACATAAATAGCAGCTTCCCTCGTCGGGTTCCGGTATCTTCCGACCTTATTTCTACGGAAAATGGAGTGTCGAAGGGGGAGGGAGTTGAAAGGTTATTTATTTTGTTCTGTGGATGAAAACCCTTAGAGAGGGACTGTTGTATTTCCTCCGCGTTTTCTCTCTCCTCTTCTGGAATAGGAGTTTCCAAAGCTCCGGAATTGGTCTGGAGTCTATAGGAATTAAAGATTAATCTCCCAGACACTGCTGTGAGCAAAACCCAAGAGAAAAATCACAGGGGTCCAGGGGTTGAATTATGAAGAAAGATTGCACAAGCTAGGGTTGTAGTCCCTGGAATTCAGAGGGCTATGGGGTGATTTGATCGAAGTTTTCAAGATATTAAGGGGAACTGATAGATAGAAACTTTTTTTTCGGGGCGGAGGTGCGGCGAGAGATCATGGCGGAGGTGCGGCAAGTGACCAGGGCAGAGGAACGGAGTGAGAGGTCGGGGCACACGAGCGACGTGATCGGGGCCCAGGAGAGGCGAAAATAAGTGGGCCCAGGGACAGCACGGGCCAGCCCACACTGCGATATGTGTGCGCACTAGGTCGGTGCAGCAGAGCTGGTCTCTTCGTCTTGGTTAATCCTTGCCACTGGACCAAGACCTAGCTCCATCAAGCCTGTGTGCAACGGCCACCGCATGTTAAAAGAAAATCCACGCACAGGCATCTTCCACCCTTCAATATGCTGTTCGGAACTTGGAATATCAGGTCCTCATCGAAACACCTGTAAACTCATCCCTTTTTGGTGTGGAAGCAAGTCATCCTCGATACGAGGGACCGCCTAAGGAGAAACTATTCCTGCTGGTTGGAGAGTCTAGGAGGAGGGGACATAGTCTAAAAATTAGAGCCAGACCTTTCTGGAGTGAAATTAGGAAACACTTCTACACACAAAGGGTGGTAGAAGTTTGGAACTCTCTTCCGCAAACGGCAATTGATGCTCGATCAATTGTTAATTTTAAATCTGAGATTGATAAATTTTTGTTAACCAAAGGTATTAAGGGATAAGAACATAAGAAATAGGAGCAGGAGTAGGCCATACGGCCCCTCGAGTCTGCTCCACCATTTAATATGATCTTGGTGATCCGATCATGGACTCAGGTCCACTTCCCCGCCCGCTCCTCATAACCCCTTATTCCCTTATCGGTTAAGAAACTGTCTATCTCTGTCTTAAATTTATTCAATGTCCCAGCTTCCACAGCTCTCTGAGGCAGCGAATTCCACAGATTTACAACCCTCAGCGAAGAAATTCTTCCTCATCTCAGTTTTAAATGGGCGGCCCCTTATTCTAAGATCATGCCCCCTAGTTCTAGTCTCCTCCATCAGTGGAAACATCCTCTCTGCATCCACCTTGTCAAGCCCCCTCATAATCTTATACGTTTTGATAAGATCACCTCTCATTTTTCTGAATTCCAATGAGTAGAGGCCCAACCTTTCCTCATAAGTCAAACCCCCCTCATCTCTGGAATCAACCTAATGAACCTTCTCTGAACTGCCTCCAAAGTATATCCTTTCGTAATTATGGAAACCAAAACTGCACGCAGTGTTTCAGGTGTGGCCTCACCAATACCCTGTATAACTGTAGCAAGACTTCCCTGCTTTTATACTCCATCCCCTTTGCAATAAAGGCCAAGATTCCATTGGCCTTCCTGATCACTTGCTGTACCTGTATGCTAATCTTTTGTGTTTCATGCACAAGTACCCCCAGGTCCCGCTGTACTGCAGCACTTTGCAATTTTTCTCCATTTAAATAATAACTTGCTCTTTGATTTTTTTTTTCTGGCAAAGTGCATGACCTCACACTTTCCAACATTATACTCCATCTGCCAAATTTTTGCCCACTCACTTAGCCTATGTCCTTTTGCAGATTTTTTGTGTCCTCCTCACACATTGCTTTTCCTCCCATCTTTGTATCGTCAGCAAACTTGGCTATGTTACACTTGGTACTTTCTTCCAAGTCGTTAATATAGATTGTAAATACTTGAGGTCCCAGCACTGATCAGGATTAGAAAAAGGGGAGGTACAACAAGACCTGGGTGTCATGATTCATCAGTCATTGAAAGTTGGCATGCAGGTACAGCAGATGGTGAAGAAGGCAAATGGTATGTTGGCCTTCATAGCTAGGGGATTTGAGTATAAGAGCAGGGAGGTCTTACTGCAGTTGTACAGGACCTTGGTGAGGCCTCACCTGGAATATTGTGTTCAGTTTTGGTCTCCTAATCTGAGGAAGGACGTTCTTGCTATTGAGGGAGTGCAACGAAGGTTCACCAGACTGATTCCCGCGATGGCTGGACTGACATATGAGGAGAGACTGGATCGACTGGGCCTGTATTCACTGGAGTTTAGAAGGATGAGAGGGGATCTCATAGAAACATATAAAATTCTGACAGGACTGGACAGGTTAGATGCAGGAAGAATGTTCCGATGTTGGGGAAGTCCAGAACCAGGGGACACAGTCTTAGGATAAGGGGTAGGCCATTTAGGACTGAGATGAGGAGAAACTTCTTCACTCAGAGACTTGTTAACCTGTGGAATTCCCTACCACAGAGAGTTGTTGATGCCAGTTCATTGGATATATTCAAGAGAGAGTTAGATATGGCCCTTACGGCTAAAGGCATCAAGGGGTATGGAGAGAAAGCAGGAAAGGGATACTGAGGTGAATGATCAGCTATGATCTTATTGAATGGCGGTGCAGGCTCGAAGGGCCGAATGGCCTGCTCCTGCACCTAGTTTCTATGTTTCGATGATCCCTGCAGCACCCCACTAGTTACTGATTGCCAACTTGAGAATGAACCATTTATCCCGACTCTCTGTTTTCTGTTATTTAGCTAATCGTCTATCCATGCTAATATATTACCCCCAACCCCGTGAACTTGGGCCAAAGACAGGTATATGGAGTTCGGTCGCAGATCAGCCTTGATTTCATTGAATGGCGTGACAGGTTCGAGGAGCTGAATGGCCTCCTCCTGTTCGCATTTTTTTTTGGTGTGACTTTATACATTGGTTATCATAAAAATATTGGAATTGGGGGGGAGGGGGAGGGGAGGCCGGTTAGTGGGTCAGGGTGGTTGAAACATAGAAAATAGGTGCAGGAGTAGGCCATTCGGCCCTTCGAGCCTGTACCGCCATTCAATAAGATCATGGCTGATCATGCAACTTTAATACCCCACTCCTGCCTTCTCGCCATACCCCTTGATCCCTTTAGCCGTAAGGGCCACATCTAACTCCCTTTTGAATATATCCAACGAACTGGACTCAACAACTTTCTGTGGTAGAGAATTCCACAGATTCACAATTCTCTGGGTGAAAAAGTTTCTCCTCATCTCGGTCCTATATGGCTTACCCCTTATCCTTAGACTGTGACCCCTGGTTCTGGACTTCCCCAACATCGGGAACATTCTTCCTGCATCTAACCTGTCCAATCCCGTCGGAATTTTATATGCTTCTATGAGATCCCCTCTCATTCTTCTAAATTCCAGTGTAAATAAGCCAAGTCTTTCTTCATATGTCAGTCCTGCCATCAGTCTGGTGAACCTTCGCTGCACTCCCTCAATAGCAAGAATGTCCTTCCTCAGATTAGGAGACCAAAACTGTACACAATACTCAAGGTGTGGTCTCACCAAGGCCCTGTATAACTGCAGCAAGGCCTCCCTGCTCCTATACTCAAATCCTCTCGCTATGAAGGACAACATGCCATTTGCTTTCTTTACTGCCTGCTGTCCTGCATGCCTACTTTCAATGACTGATATAGTACTGGTTGGAGCTGAGTGGTCCTATGATTTCCAGTTGCTTGCCGTCACCTAGACATACACTGCCTAAACCTCTCCCCATCTCCCCTTCACTCTCCTCCTTTAAGACTCTCCTTAAAACCCGCCCCTCTGCCCAAGCTTTTGGTCAGTGCTCCTGATCTCTTAATCTTCGGCTTGGGTTTCTGCGATGTATCTCGGGAGAGTTATTCTACGTTAAAGACATATTCCATTCCTGTTCTCTCAGGCAACTCTGTGATTCAAACCAGATGCCATTGGTGGCAGTGCATCATACTATCAATAACTTGCATTTATATAGCACCTTTAACGTCCCAAGGTGCTTCACAGGAGCGTTATCAAACAAACTATAACACTGAGCTACATAAGGAGATATTAGGACAAGTGACCAAAAGCTTAGTCAAAAAGGTAGATTTTAAGCAGCTGAAGACATGGCCGCCAATGGTGGAGCGATTATAATCAGGGCTGCTCAAAAGGCCAGAATTGAAGAATTGCATCAATCTCAGAGGGTTGTGAGGCTGGAGGAGGTTACAGAGATAGGGAGGGGCGAGGCCACGGAGGGATTTGAAGAAACAAGGATGAGAATTTCTAAATCGAGGCGTTGTTGGACCGGGAGCCAATGTAGGTCAGCGAGCACGGGGTGATGGGTGAGCGGGATTCGGTGTGAGTTAGGACACGGGGCAGCAGGGTTTTGTTTGAGCTCAAGTTTACGAATGGTGGAAAGTGGGAGGCCAGCCAGGAGAATAGCCAGAGTTGGAATAGTTGAGTCTATCCAAAGAACACAAGTTCAAATCCCACCTTGCAGTTTGAGAATTTGATTTCTGATTTAAAAACCTGAAATAAACTGCTGGCATCAAATAAAAGTGACTGTGAAGCTATCGGATTGTCATAAAAACACAATCGGTTCACTGCCCCTTAGGGAAGGAAACCTGCAGGCTTCACCCAGGTCTGGGCCTATATGTGACTCCATTCCCACACCAACGTGGTTGTCTCTTCACAGCAGAATGGCCTAACGAGCCACTCAGTTGTATCAAAGAAAATACGCTATCGGCAGTTCAAAATGAAGGTTCACCACCACCTTCTCGGCATCTAGGGATGAACAATAAGTGCCGACTTTGCCAGCAATGCCCACATCCCATAAAGAACCGAGAGGTGGTTTTGCTTCCTGCCTCCTGCTTAGGGTTGCCAACTCTGGTTGGATGTATTCCTGGGGGTTTCATCATATGATCTTCCAGCTGCCCTCTGAGTCGGAAGGTTGTGGGTTAAAGTCCCACTCCAGAGACTCTAGCACAAAAATCCGGGCTGACACTCCCAGTGCAGTACTGAGGGAGTGCCGCACTGTCAGAGGGGCAGTACTGAGGGAGCGCCGCACTGTCAGAGGGGCAGTACTGAGGGAGCGCCGCACTGTCGGAGGGGCAGTACTGAGGGAGCGCCGCACTGTCAGAGGGGCTGTACTGAGGGAGCGCCGCACTGTCGGAGGGGCAGTACTGAGGGAGAGCCGCACTGTCGGAGGGGCAGTACTGAGGGAGCGCCTCACTGTCGGAGGGGCAGTACTGAGGGAGTGCCGCACTGTCGGAGGGGCAGTACTGAGGGAGCGCCGCACTGTCGGAGGGGCAGTACTGAGGGAGCGCCGCACTGTCGGAGGGGCAGTACTGAGGGAGCGCCGCACTGTCTGAGGGGCAGTACTGAGGGAGCGCCGCACTGTTGGAGGGGCAGTACTGAGGGAGGATGGAAAAGATCCCGGGGGCACTGGAAGAAGTGCAGGGATGTATGTCCTGGGATCAATGTTTATCCCTCAATCAACAGATTATCTGGTCATTATCACATTGCTGTGGCAGCTTGCTGTGCGCAACTTGGTTGCCGCATTTCCCACATTACAACAGTGACTACACTCCAAAAAGGACTTAATTGGCTGTAAAATGCCAAGGGACATCTGGGGGTCATGAAAGGCGCTATATGAATGCAAGTCTTTATGAGTTGGGCTGCCTTAATGGGATGATAAACAAGGGGCTTGTAATTAAAAGGAAATGAGTACAAATGAGACATCAAGACAGCGCAGTGGGGAAAACCCGGGTTTTAGGTGAGAGGAGCGATGACATTTTAACCCTTGTTCTCAGTCCTTATGACTAAGTGATGTACATGGCCATAGGCCTCTGCTATGGGACTGCGGATCATTGTGGGGAACTGCCAATAACCTACAGGAGGGGTATCCAATCTGCAGTGTGTAGGTTACATACTGCCCCCGACCCCTGGCATTCCAGCCCTCGAAGGCCAGCCAGCACAGTCCTATTTTCCCTACATTGCAACAGTGACTACACTTCGAAAAATGCTTAATGAACTGTAAAGCTCTTTGTCCAGTGGTCGAGAAAGTTGTTGTAGAAAATGCAAATTCTTTCTTCCTTTATTTGCTGTTGGGTAGGTAGTTCCAGGATTTTGACCCAGCAACGATGAAGGAACGGCCGATATACGTTCCAAGTCGGAATGGTGAGTGATTTGGAGGTGGTGGGTGTAATGTATTTGCTTCATGGGTTCTTCGCTTAAGAATTCATAGCAACACATTGCTATTAAGAACTAGTTGGTTTATTAACAAAGGTTTAACAATCACATGACACATTACCGGTTCATCCACCAGGCTCACAACCGCATACCTCATCGTGGATCCCCCGAACCCAACTGGCCGGGGTTTTATTGAGTCTTGTGAACATCACGTGACTAGCTAAGCCACCCACAATAGCTCTACAACTATTTTTGTAAAACTGTTAAATCAAGTGCCCCCTTTTTCATCGAACCTAATCAGCATATCCCTCTATTCCTTCAAATCAGAACACAGCCCCACTGAAGGTCTCCGTCTCGCCTTTGTTCCGATCGGTCCGGTTCTGTGCAAGCCACTTGACGCCCTGTTGTGTCTGCCGCCGATTAGTAATGTGCAGTATGCAACTTGGTAAGAATGAAAGGGAGAGGTTCAGTTTTAGGATGAGAAAGAATGCGGAGGAAGAGCACAAAGGAATCTGTGTGAGAGAGAGAAGTAGAAGCAAGTAAGAATTTGAAGGAGAGGACGACAAGAGAGATGCAATCTATTCCAGTCAGAATGTGTTTTAACACGGAGACGCATAGAAATTCACAGCACAGAAGGAGGCCATTCGGCCCATCGTGTCAGTGCAGTCTGATCTTAAACACTTATCCTCACTCCAGGTGCAATGTATTTGCTTCATGGGTTCTTTGCTTAAGAATTCATAGCAACACATCGTTATTAAGAACTAGTTGGTTTATTAACAAAGGTTTAACAATCACACGACACATTACCAGTTCATCCACCAGGCTCACAACCACCTGCCCCATCGTGGATCCCTCGAACCCAACTGCCCGGGGTTTTATTGAGTCTTGTGAACATCACGTGACTGGCTAAGCCACTCACAATTCAACAGCACTATAACTATTTTTGTAAAACTGTTAAATCAAGTGCCCCTTTCTTAAGGAGCACCAAAACCCACAAATTAACAATTAATCATTGCCAAATTAAATTAAAATTTTATTCCCTGTTAAAATGATGCACTCCAGTCCCTCTGGCGTCCACCTCTCGCGGAAGGCCGCGAGTATACCGGTGGACACCGCGTGCTCCATCTCCAGGGACACCCTGACTCGGATGTAACTGCGGAAGAGAGGCAGGCAGTCGGGCTGAACGACTCCCTCGACCGCCCGCTGCCTGGACCGGCTGATGGCCCCCTTGGCCAGGCCCAGGAGAAGTCCTACGAGGAGGCCTTCCGACCTGCCCGCTCCCCTCTGCACAGGGTGCCCAAAGATCAGGAGTATGGGACTGAAGTGCAACCAGAATTTGAAGAGCAGCCCCTTCAAATATTGGAAGCGGGGCTGCAACCTCGCACATTCAATATATACATGGAACAAGGACTCCTCTAGACCGCAGAATTTGCAGGCGGCCTGGGAGTCCGTGAACCAACTTAAAAACTTACTGCACGGGATCAACAGCTCTATAAACCTGTGAGCATCCTCACAGGTGCATACATTACATTGGTGCTCCCATGCACTTGCTCTCCTTATCCTTCTAGGCAGTGGAGGACGTGGGATTGGAAGGTTCGAGTGAATGGCTCCATGCCTGTCTTGAAGAGAGGTTGAGAACGGGAAGGGTGGATTTTCCTGCTTATGTTAAGTGAGAGTCACGTCCTCTCTGCATCTACCTGGCCAAGGGTGGGGGAAAGTCGCATTGCAGGCAGGACCTTGTGTCTGATCTTGATTCAGTGACTGGGCTGCTCCACTCTGATGGGACTTTTCGATCTTGGCCTTGCACACCAGACAGGCCTTTAGATGACGAGACTTCCTCTTCAGTCAGTTCAGGTCAATTCTATGAAAATTAGATTGCGTCCGTCTACAGAGTAAAGGGTAATTACGTGTTGGGAGCAAATATCCGCAGTTTGTACCTGAGGGAAATTTATGATCTTAAACACAACTTGATCTTATCAGTAGATCTTAAGCGTGTCCCCCCCGCCCCCCCCATGGATATTTAAGCACGTTTACCCGCTGTGACTTGGCGGAGAATGGATCTAACGTTGTACTTTACCAAGAGTCATCCAAGTACCGAAACGGCGTGCACGGATTCTCGTTTACGCTGCTCGGCAGACACCAACACTTCAGTAGTATATTCATCGCAAAACCTTGCTTGAAATGCCATGAGTCACAGCTGTCTGACCCCTCATCGCTTTTTGAGTAACTGATTCATATTTTGCCAATTCATGAATGAGAATCTCGAGCTGGTGCGGTGACTGAAGAGGAAGTCTCGTCATTCGAAGGCCTGTCTGGTGTATAAGGCCAAGATCGAAAAGTCCCATCAGAGTGGAGCAGCCCAGTCACTGAATCAAGATCAGACACAAGAGCCTGCCTGCAATGGAACTTTACCCTACCCGTGGCCAGGTAGATGCAGAGAGGATGTTTCCCTTCCTGGGGGAATCTAGAACTAGGGGGCATAGTTTCAGAATAAGGGGTCGCCTATTTAAAACTGAACCGAGGAGGAATTTCTTCTCTCAGAGGGTCGTGAATCTTTGGAATTCTCCATCCCAGAGAGCAGTGGAGGCTGGGTCAGTGAATATATTTAAGGTGGAGATAGACAGATTTTTGAATAAGGGAATGAAGGGTTATGGGGTACGGGCAGGGAAGTGGAGTTGAGGCCAAGATCAGATTAGCCATGATCTTATTGAATGGTGGAGCAGGCTCGAGGGGCCGAATGGCCGACTCCTGCTCCTAATTCTTATGTTCACCCGATCAGCAACTTAGTTGGGTACAGTTCCACACGCAATGGCCGCCTCACAATGTCTCAATGGGAGGCCATTATGTGTGTGTGAGCTTTGGGTGCCATCTATGCAAGTGTAGACAACAGCAAATAGAAACATAGAAAATAGGTGCATGAGTAGGCGATTCGGCCCTTCGAGCCTGCATCGCCATTCAATAAGATCATGGCTGATCATTCCCTCAGTAATCCTGATTATTCTTATTGTGTTCCTAACACAGATGAGATTGCACACAGGGAGGTTAAAGTAACAGTGACCTCAGTCTTTACTAAGACACTCCAGAGTGAGGAATAGGCCTTAGGGGCCGGCTTATATACAGTGCTCCCAAGGGATGCTGGGATCCCTTGGGACTTCAGGGGATGCGCTCCCTGGTGGTGGAACATGGGAGTGCATGCTTTACAGATACACAACATCACTCCCCGCCCCGCCCCAAAGTCAAAGTGAAAACTATTTACAAGGTGAGGCAGTCGGGAGCCTTTCTTTCCCTGGTGGACCACCCCGGTTCAAATGTCTGTTCTAGTGTGTTGGCTGTGCCCTGCAGGGCTGCTGGGTGAGCCTGGCCTTGCTGGGCTGTTGGGCGTGATGGGTTCAATTTCCTGGTCTGGGGTGGTGTCGTTGATCGTTTGGGTGTGTGTTGTGGGCTCGAAAAAGGTGGTGTCTGCTGTGGGTTGTTCAGGGCAGTCTGTGAACCCCAGCCTGGTTTGGTTCAGGTGCTTTCTGCAAATTTGTCCATTGTCTAGTTTGACTACAAACACCCTATTCCCTTCTTTAGCTATCACCGTGCCCGCGATCCACTTGGGACCATGTCCATAGTTTAGCACATACACAGGGTCATTCAGAGCAATTTCCCGTGACACAGTGGCGCGACCATCGTTTACATTTTGTTGCTGCCGCCTGCTCTCTATCTGGTCATGCAGGTTGGGGTGAACCAGCGAGAGTCTGGTTTTAAGTGTTCTTTTCATGAGTAGCTCAGCCGGGGGCACTCCTGTGAGCGAGTGGGGTCTCGTGCGGTAGCTGAGCAATACTTGGGACAGGCGAGTTTGGAGTGAGCCTTCTGTGACTCGTTTAAGGCTCTGTTTGATTGTTTGTACTGCCCGCTCTGCCTGCCCATTGGAGGCTGGTTTAAACGGGGCCGAGGTGACATGTTTGATCCCATTGCAGGTCATGAATTCTTTAAATTCGGCACTGGTGAAACATGGCCCGTTGTCACTGACCAGTATGTCAGGCAGGCCGTGGGTGGCAAACATGGTCCTCAGTCTTTCAATGGTGGCGGTGGCGGTGCTTCCCGACATTATTTCACATTTAATCCATTTTGAAAAAGCATCCACCACCACCAGGAACATTTTACCGAGAAATGGGCCCGCATAGTCGACATGGATCCTCGACCATGGTCTGGAGGGCCTGGACCACAAACTTAGTGGTGCCTCTCTGGACGCGTTGCTCAACTAAGCACACACGCTACATTGCCGTACACAGGACTCTAAGTCAGAATCGATACTGGGCCATCATACGTGGGATCTGGCTATCGCTTTCATCATCTCTATACCCGGGTGTGTGCTGTGGAGATCCGAGATGAACTTTTTGGGTAGCACTACGTGAGTTACCCCACAACAGGCAGTCTGCCTGAATGGACAGCTCGACCTTTCGCCGCTGGAACGGCTTGATTAGCTCTTGCATTTCAACGGGGATGCTAGCCCAGCTCCCATGTAGTACATAGTTTTTTACTAGGGACAGCAAAGGATCTTGGCTGGTCCAAGTCCTAATCTGGCGGGCCATGACAGGTGATTTATAATTTTCAAACGCTTCCATGACCATCAACAAGTCTGCGGGCTGTGCCACCATCAAAAGGTTTGCAGGCTGTGCCATTTCCACACCCGTGGTGGACAATGGTAACCGATTGAGAGCATCCGCACAGTTCTCGGTGCCTGGCCTGTGGCGGATGGTATAGTTATACGGTGATAACGCGAGTGGCCACCTTTTTATGCGGGCTGAGGCATTAGTATTTATCCCCTTGTTTTCAGCAAACAGGGATATGAGGGGCTTGTGATCGGTTTCCAGCTCAAATTTGAGGCCAAACAGGTACTGATGCATTTTCTTCATCCCGAACACACACGCTAATGCCTCTTTCTCAATCATGCTGTAGGCCCTCTCGGCCTTCGACAAGCTCCTGAAGTCATAGGCGACAGGTTGCAACTTCCCCGCAACGTTAGCTTGTTGTAATACACACCCGACTCTGTACGACGACGCATCACATGCTAGCACAAGTCTTTTACATGGCTTATACAATACAAGCAGCTTGTTGGAGCATAAAATGTTTCTGGCTTTCTCAAATGCAATTACTTGTTTTTTTCCCCCATACCCAGATCTCACCTTTATGCAATAACACATGTAGGGGCTCTAAGAGGGTGCTTAACCCCGGTAGGAAGTTACCAAAATAGTTGAGGAGTCCCAGGAACGACCGCAGCTGCGTGACGTTCTGTGGCCTGGGCGCGTTCCTGATAGCCTCTGTCTTGGCGTCTGTGGGCCGAATGCCGTCCGCCATGATCTTTCTCCCCAAAAACTCCACTTCTGTTGCCATGAAGACGCATTTTGATCTCTTCAGCCGCAGCCCTACGCGATCCAGTCGTTGAAGGACCCCCTCCAGGTTTTGTAGGTGCTCGACGGTGTCCCGACCCGTGACCAATATGTCGTCCTGAAAAACCACCGTGCATGGTACCGACTTGAGTAGACTCTCCATGTTTCTCTGGAAGATCGCTGCAGCCGACTGAATTCCAAATGGGCATCTGTTGTAGATGAACAGTCCGTTGTGCGTGTTGATGCAGGTGAGGCCCTTCGAAGACTCCTCCAGCTCCTGCGTCATGTAGGCCGAAGTCAGGTTGAACTTGGTGAACGTCTTGCCTCCTGCCAGCGTCGCAAATAGGTCGTCTACCTTAGGTAGTGGGTATTGATCCTGTAGTGAGAAACGATTAATTGTTACTTTATAATCGCCACAAATCCTGACCGTGCCATCACTTTTGAGTACTGGAACAATCAGGCTGGTCCACTCGCTGAATTCCACTGGGGAGATGATGCTCTCGCGTTGTAGCCTGTCCAGCTCGATTTCCACTCTCTCCCTCATCATGTGAAGTACCGCTCGCACCTTGTAGTGAATGGGCTGTGCCTCTGGGACCAAGTGGATCTGCACCTTCGCCCCGGAAAAGTTTCCAATGCCTGGCTCAAAAAGGGAAGGAAATTTGTTAAGAACCTGAGTACATGAGGCCTCATCGGCATGTGATAACGCTCGGATGTCATCCCAGGTCCAGCGGATTTTGCCCAGCTAGCTCCTTCCAAGCAGTGTGGGGCCATCGCCCGGGACAATCCAGAGTGGCAGTTCGTGCACCGTGCCCTCGTAGGTGACTTTGACCATGGTGCTGCCTAGGACAGTGATGAGCTCTTTGGTGTACGTTCTCAGTTTCGTGTGGATGGGGCTCAGCGCTGGTCTGAATGCCTTGTTGCACCACAGTCTCTCAAACATATTTTTACTCATGATGGATTGGCTAGCGCCAGTGTCCAGTTCCATGGCTACAGGTAAGCCATTCAATTTTACATTTAGCATTATAGGTGGACATTTCGTCGAAAATGTGTGCACCCCGTGTACTTCAGCATCTGCCTCCTCTCTCTGTAGCTCGAAATTGCTTTGATCCACCATGGACCGATCTTCCTCTGCCACGTGGTGGTTAGCAGGTTTTGCAGAGCTTGTAAGTCGTCTGCAAGCTCGTTGGAGGTGCCCCATTGTTTCACAGCTCTTGCAAACATACCCTTTGAAGTGGCATGAATAGGCTGAATGGAAGCCTCCACAACGCCAACAAGGTGTGAATTGCCTTGCTTTCATCCTTTGTTGTGGACTCTGAGTCATCTGAGGCCTGCTGGCAGTTGCAGACTTGTGGTTTCTGCCCTGTACATTTCTGCTCGCAAACACAGTTCCAGTTAATTCATGAACATTGCTACACTTGTGTGCTGAGAGATTTGTTTGGTGTTATCACTGGTGGACATAAACGCCTGTGCTATCTCAGTGGCCTTACTGAGGGTCGGTGTCTCTACAGTCAAAGGTTTCGTAGGATGGTCTCATGGCCAATGCCCAGTACAAAAAAGTCTCTCAGCATCTGCTCCAGGTAGCCATCAAACTCACATTGTCCTGCAAGTCGCCTTAGCTCGGCGACGTAGCTCGCCACTTCCTGACCTTCGGATTGCTGGCACGTGTAGAACCGATACCTCGCCATCAGCACGCTCTCCCTCGGGTTAAGATGCTCCTGAACCAGTGTACACAGCTCCTCATACGACTTATCTGTGGATTTCACCGGAGCCAGAAGATTCTTCATGAGGCTGTAGGTCGGTGCCCCACAGACCATGAGGAGGACCGCTCTCCTTTTTGCAGCGCTTTCTTCTCCGTCCAGCTCGTTGGCTACAAAGTACTGGTCTAGCCGTTCTACATAGGCTTCCCAGTCCTCACCCTCCAAGAACTTCTCCAGGATGCCCACAGTTTGCTGCATCTTTGCGTTGGATTCGTATACTCGTTGCCAGTTATTGTGTTCCTAACACAGATGAGACTGCACACAGGGAGGTTAAAGTATCTACGACCTCAGTCTTTACTAAGACACTCCAGAGTGAGGAACAGGACTTAGGGGCCGGCTTATATACAGTGCTGCCAAGGGATGCTGGGATCCCTTGGGACTTCAGGAGATGCGCTCCCTAGTGGCGGAACATGGGAGTGCATGCTTTACAGATAGACAACACTTCTCCTGTGCAGCAGTCACTGAATAGCTTTTCTTTATTAAACTATGAGACCAAACAGCTAACAAAAGTGCCCCCTTTATAAAGGGGCACAGCTACTAAGAACTGAGGAACGTAGGTGCAGGAGGAGGCCATTCAGCCCCTCGAGCCTGTCCAGCCATTCAATGAGATGATGGCTGATCCGTATCCTAACTCCATCCCACCCGCCTTGGCTCTACATCCTGTCCAGCAAAAATCTATCGAACTCAGATTTTAAAATGATTAATTGAAGTGGCCACACTTCTACCACCCTTTGAGTGAAAAAGTGTTTCCTAGCTCCTCTCCTGAATCTGATTTTAAGGTTGCGTCCCCTTGTCCTAGGTTCTCCACCAGCAGAAAAAGTTTATCTCTATCTTACTCCATCAATTCCTTTCAAAATCCTAAAACCCTCAATCAAATCACCCCCTTAACCTTCTGTACTCCAGGGAATACAATCCTAGTTTATTTAACGCAAGCTCGAGGAACAGCACCTCATCTTTTGTTTAGGCTCTTTACAGCCTTCGGGACTCGACATCGAGTTCAACAATTTCAGACCAAAGCCTCTGCGCATATTTTGTTTCCATTGTTATTTTTACAACCCCCTCGCCCCCCCATTTTATTTTTTTCTCGTTTCCCACAGCAGCTAGTGCTGATCCCGCCATTCACACCCTCTCTAGACTCATCTTTTGTTTCCTAACTTGTGTTGTTACCATCTCAATTTTTGCTTCTCAAATCTCTCCTGCCTTCCACCCTATCGCAGACCTTCCCTTTCGTTCTTTCCACCCACCCCACCCCCTCCTCCTCCTTTCCGGGCCCCTTGCACTTCCTTCAGAACCTGCTACATTTCAAACTTTTTGCCAGTTCTGACGAAGGGTCACAGACCCGCAATGCTAACTCTGTTTCTCTCTCCACAGATGCTGCCTGACCCCGCCAAGATGGCCAGCATTGTCTGTTTTTACTTCAGGTTCCCGCAGTATTTTGCGTTTGTCCTAGTTTATGTAATCTCTCCTCATAATCTAACCCTTGGAGCCTCTTTGACTCCTCTGTATCTGAGGGAGCTGGACACGATGGTGACTTATCCACCTTGAGGGCGGCTATGTTTTTTGAACAATTTCCTTTTCTACAGATATCTCTATCGATCGTTCCATATCCTTCTCTCACACACCTACACTTTCGCTTCCATCATCACCCGTAAAAACTGACACAGTAATATTTATTTCATATCTCTACATACTTTCATTTTCCACGATTAAACTTTATACGTGGCCCTTGAGACATAAAGCTTCGAAATTCCAGCCTTTTAATGGTTGTAATTTAATAATATTGATGTTAATAATTAATATCAGACTTACAATTTAAGGAATGGTTAGTGAGAGAGAACAGTTCAATTATCATAGAATGGTACAGCACAGGAGGTTATTCGGCCCATCGTTCCTGTGCTGGCTCTGTAAACGAGTGATCCAATCAGTCCCACTCCCCTGCTCTTTCCCTATAGCCCTGCCGTTTTTTTACTTTTGAAGTATTTATCCAATTTCCCTTTTGAAAGTTACTGTTGAATCTGCTTCCTTCAGGCAGCGCATTCCAGGTCGTAACAACTCGCGTAAAAGAATAATTCTCCACATCTTACCTCTGGTTCTTTTGCCTTTGATTAAACTTGGTGGGGTGGGGGGGGAGAGAGAGTTATAGAAACATTATGACACGGGAGGCCATTCGGCCCATCGTGTCCGTGCCGGGAGTGTTTGGCAACTCCAGAAAAAAAGCTATTCAAACCCTTGTCTACCAAGGGTGTCGGGTGAGGGCAGGATTGGGCGAGTCTGGGGTACATCCTCCATTCAAAATAAGTACTGGGCCCATACTCCGGTGTAAGTCAGTCCCTTCAGGGCAGGAAAGAGTTTGCATTTATATAGCCCCTTTCACGTCCTTGGGAGGTCTCAAAGCGCTTTTTCAGTATTTTCCATTACTGATGTGATGAAGAAGAATACAGAGAACAAATTGCGCACAGCAAGATCCCGCAGAACCTCACTGAGATAAATGACCAGTTTTCATGGTTGTTGACAGAGATAAATGTTGGCCAGGCCACAGGGGATAACTCCCCCTGCTCTTCTTCGAAATAGTGGCCATGTGATCTTTTACATCCACCTGAGAGAGCAGACAGGGTCTCGGTTTAACGGCTCACCCAAAAGACGGCGCCACCGACAGTACGGTGCTCCCTCAGCACTGCCCCTCCGACAGTGCGGCGCTCCCTCAGCACTGCCCCTCCGACAGTGCGGCGCTCCCTCAGCACTGCCCCTCCGACAGTGCGGCGCTCCCTCAGTACTACCCCTCCGACAGTGCGGCGCTCGCTCAGTTCTGCCCCTCCGACAGTGCGGCGCTCCCTCAGTACTACCCCTCCGACAGTGCGGCGCTCGCTCAGTACTGCCCCTCCGACAGTGCGGTGCTCCCTCAGTACTGCCCCTCCGACAGTGCGGCGCTCCCTCAGTACTACCCCTCCGACAGTGCGGCGCTCCCTCAGTACTGCCCCTCCGACAGTGCGCCGCTCCCTCAGCACTGCCCCTCCGACAGTGCAGCGCTCCCTCAGCACTGCCCCTCCGACAGTGCAGCGCTCCCTCAGTACTGCTCTCTGACAGTGTGGCACTCCCTCAGCACTGCACTGAGAGTGTCAGCCTAGATTTTGTGCTCAAGTCTCTGGAGTGGGGTTCCAACCCATCAACCTTCTGACTCAGAAACGAGGGTGCTGCCCACTGAGCCACAGCATTTTCTCCCCTCCATCCTAAATTTTATGACTCTCACTGGATACAATTGCATAGGTTTATGATCATATCCGAGAAACAGCTGTTCTGACAATGCAGCAGTCCCTCGGTACTGCAGACCAACGTTTCCTCAAATCCTTTATGGCATTGTGCGGCCCCTTTAAGGGGCTGTGCAGGTGCCATCCAAAATATGCGTGGTTTTTACAATAAAAGGCCGACAAGCCACGGGATCCCTGGAGTGCTGTGCAGCTGCACAACATAAAGGGACTGTTGCTGCAGACATGTCAGCCTTAGATGACATGCCCAAATTTGGAGTGGGGCTTGAACCTATAAACCTTCTGATTTGGAGGCGAGAGTGCTATCTAGTGTTCTAAGCTTTGCGATGAGACGGTGGACTGAGGCCCCGTCTACGCTCTCAGATGGACGTAAAAGATCCCACGGCCACTATTTCGAAAAGTTCTCCCCGTGTCGCGGTATCCCTCAACCGACATCACTAAAAAAAAACAACGATAATCTGGTCACTATCACATTGCTGTTTGTGGGAGCTTGCTGTGCGCAGATCGGCTGCTACATTTCCCACAGTGACTACACTCCAAAACGACTTCATTGGCTGTTAAGCGCTTTTGGGACGTCCTGAGGTGGTGAAAGGCGCTATATAAAGGCAAGTTGTTTCTTATCTTTCTGACAAATACGAGAAGTGGAAGACAAGGAGAAAAAAAATTGCAATAACAGAGAATGAAACTGTGAAGGAGGAATCGCCATGGTGACGTTCCTTTGCCTCGTGAGTCACTTTGTTTTTCAGCCTCGACTAATTGGAAAGTAATTTAATTGACAACTAAATAGTTCCAGAACTGCTCACAACAGGCAAACAGATGGAAACTTCAACAGAGATGGTGCAAGATATGATGGAAAAACACTTGGGAAAGTGGTTTCTGTACCAATAAACATCAATATAACAATATTTATATATAGGTTAAGGGGAGATAAATAGATGTATGCAAAAGCATGAAGGAATTTGATAGAGTAAATCAGGAGAAACTGTTTTCAGTGGCGGGAGGGTCGGTAACCAGAGGGACACAGATGTGAGGTGATTGGCAAAAGAACCAGAGGGGGAGATGAGAACTTTATTTACGCAGCGAGTTGTTATGATCAGTGGGAGCAGATTCAATAGTAACTTTCAAAAGTGGAATTGGATAAATATTCAAAGAGAAAAAATGTGCAGGGCCGGGGGGATAGAGCAGGGGGGAGTGGGACTGATTGGATCGCGCGTTCACAGAACCGGCATAGGCACAACGGGTCCTACAATTCCAATCTGCCAACAGTCATGTGCAGAGAGATTCAGGGTAGTAATAAGACTCTCACCTATCGTGGGTGACTCATACTCAAGCTGTCACCCACTGAGAGTGCCCTGCCATTCATGCGTGTTTTGGTGATGTTACGCAATGGAACAGAATTTTGCTTCCCAATCTGAAACCCTGCTTCTATAGAGGACCAAAACAGCCCGAGAAAACACACGCACACGTGCCCTTTCATGGGGTTACTGTAAATCACGGAGGCACCCCGTCAAAGGTACGCTTTCGGAATGATTGGGGCTCGTGGGCGCCTCGCTTTTGCAGCCAATGAAGTACTGTTTGAAGTGCAGTCACTGTTGTAATGCAAGGGAAACCTGGCTGCCATTTCACGCACAGCAAGCTCCCACAAACAGCAATGGGATAATGACCAGATCATTGGCTTTAGGTGTTGGTTGAGGGATAAATATTGGCCCAGGACTCCAGGGAGAACTCCCCTGCTTTTCTTTGAAATAGTGGCCACGGGATCTTTTACAGGTTGAACCTCCCTTATCCAGAACTCCCTTATCCAGAACACCCTTATCCAGAACCACTCCCGGCCACCGGGTGGCACACGCACAGAACTCCAACATGAACAAATTGAAGTCCTTCCTCGCTGCTGACTACTGCAATCGCTGGCCTGACCCCACGATCCACCCCCCCCCCCCCCAACCCCCAACCCCTCATGATCTCTCTGCCGCGCTCCCAGCCCCAAGCCAGCCAGCACCGATATCCCCTTGCTCAGTACCTGTACCATCCAATTTAACGTGACCACCCCTCGTCTGGAAAAATCCCTTATCCAGAACAGACCAGGTCCCGAGGGTTCGGGATAAGGGAGGTTCAACCTGTACATCCACCTAATAGGAGCAGACGGGACCACGGTCTCATCAGAAGGACAGCGCCTCTGACAGTGCGGCGCTCCCTTGATACTGTACCGGGAGTGTCAGCCTGGATTACGTGCTCAAGTCTCTGGAGTGGGATTTGAACCCACAACCTTCTGACTCAAAGGCGCGAAGTGCTACCCACTGAACTGGAACGGATGGGGAGGTGGAATCAACATTCAGAGGGAAGCGGAATGTAACAGACCTCTTTTGAAATTTGCTTTTTGTTCCCCTGCCTCGTTAGCTGAAATGATAAAAATGAATTCGCTCTGGGCGCTGGAGGAACAGCCTGCAAACTGCGCAGATTGTGGAGTTCTCCTCCTTTGGATCAGGACACTGAACTTTGGGCAGTGAGTTGGCGACATCTGGTGGGCAGCATGCAGTAGTGCAGCTCCCCCACTGTCAGTGCCGGCCCACCCACTACTCAACCAATTTGCATTTGTATATAGCCAGGAGCTTCCTCTGCATTGGCGCCCCCGGAAACATAGGGAATGTGGGCGCAGACGCAGTTTAAAACCTCGCGGACACTTTGGGCGTGAGTGATTTACGCACGTAGCTGCAGCTCGCCCAAGTCTCCTTGGACTTTTCAGGCCGCCTATAAAAGTTTCCTTCCCAACAAATCACAGGACGAAGACATTCGGCCCCTCGAGCCTGTTCCGCCATTCAGTGAGAGCATGGTTGATGTGCGACCTAACTCCATATACCCCATCTTTGCCCCATAGTCCTTAATACCTTTGGTTAACAGAAATCTATCAATGTCAGATTTAAAATTAACAATTGATCTAGCATCAGTTGCCGTTTGCAGAAGAGAGTTACAAACTTCTACCGCCCTTTGAGTGTAGAAGTGTTTCCTAACTTCACTCCTGAAAGGTCTGGCTCTAATTTTTAGACTACGTCCCCTCGTCCTAGACTCCCCAACCAGCGGGAATAGTTTCTCTCTATCTACCCTTAATATTCTGAAAACTCAAATCATCCCTTAATCTCCTAAATTCCAGGGAATACAACCCTAGCTTGTGTAATCTCTCCTTGTAACTTAACCCTTGGAGGCCACAAAAAAAAACTGCCTGTTGGGACATCCTGGGAAGTTAAGCGTTAATAATCAAACTTCTTTCTATTGTGGAGCAACAGTCATTCCGAGGTACACAGGATGGCTTCGAAGTGTCACGAGATGAATGTATGGCTTGTCTGTGGGTCGGACTTTGAGCTGGTAGAGCCTATAAATCAATGCTTCCTTGTTAAAGGGACACGGCAAATGAAACTTTAAACGATCAAATTAAAATGTGGTTGCCGGGGGTGATGATGCGCTCCAGTCCCTCCGGCGCCCACCTCTCGCGGAAGGCCGCGAGCGTACCGGTGGACACCGCATGCTCCATCTGCAGGGACACCCTGGCTCGAACGTAACCGCGGAAGAGAGACAGGCAGTCGGGCTGAATGACCCCCTCGGCCGCCCGCTGCCTGGACCGCTGGGTTTACATAGCTGGCCTGGACAATCTCTGCAGATTACCGCTGGCACTTGTCATGTCGACGCGTTCCCTACGGGTCCCACCGGAGGGCAGTATTGGTGGAGGCAGGAACCCGGGGCCAATCATTTGATTTTCTCCCATCTGAATTTTGTTTTGGAAAGCCGATTAGTTCTGAACAAAACAAACAACAGGCGTGTGTTCAAAATAAAAGCACCAAATGGCCCGAGTCGGAGCGTTACATGGGGCAGGGGGGGTGTTGGGGGCACGAGCAAGGGCCAGAATCATGGAGATAGCTGAGGCATGGGTCAAGAGTGAGGTTTGAGGAGCCTTCTAAAGGTGGAAAGACTTGCATTTATATAGCGCCTTACATGGCCACCGGACGTCCTAAAGCGCTTTACAGCCAATGAAGTTCTTTTTGGAGTGTAGTCACTGTTGTAATGTGGGAAACGCAGCAGGCAATTTGCGCACAGCAAGCTCCCACAAACAGCAATTTGATAATGACCCAGATCATCTGTTTTTGTTATGTTGATCAAGGGGTAAATATTGGCCCCAGGACACCGGGGAGAACTTCCCTGCTCTTCTTCGAAATAGTGGCCGCGGGATCTTTTACGTCTACCTGACAGAGCAGACGGGGCCTCATCCGAAAGACGGCACCTCCAACAGTGCGGCACTGCCTCAGCACTGCCCCTCCGACAGTGCGGCGCTCCCTCAGCACTGCCCCATCCGACAGTGCAGCGCTCCCTCAGCACTGCCCCTCCGACAGTGCAGCGCTCCCTCAGCACTGCCCCTCCGACAGTGCAGCGCTCCCTCAGCACTGCCCCTCCGACAGTGCGGCGCTCCCTCAGTGCTGCCCCTCCGACAGTGCGGCGCTCCCTCAGCACCGCCCCTTCGACAGTGCGGCACTTCCTCGGTACTGCACTGGGAGTGTCAACTTAGATGTGTTTTTGTGCTCAGTTTCTGGAGTGGGACTTGAACTCACATTATTCTGACTCAGAGACCTTCTGACTCAGAGGTGATGGTGCTCCCAACTGAGCCGCAACTGACACTGCAGAGGTTTAGGGAGTGCGGACGTGTGATGGTTGATACATATTTAAACTCTTTCCCAAATGAAATCTCAACATGCAGTGAAATGGCTTTATTTTTGTCTAAATATTGGATTGGGTGAATAGACACCCCACCACTGCCCTCCAGTAACCCGCCCAGTGGCCATTACTCATGTAAGAGCTTTTCTTTTTTTAATTATTTGTTCCTGGGATGTGGGCGTCGCTGGCAAGGCCGGCATTTATTGCCCATTCCTAATTGCCCCTTGAGAAGGTGGTGGTGAGCTGCCTTCTTGAACCGCTGCCTTCTTGAACCGCTGCAGTCCGTGTGGTGAAGGTGCTCCCACAGTGCTGTTAGGGAGGGAGTTCCAGGATTCTGACCCAGCAACGATGAAGGAACGGCCGATATATTTCCATGTCAGGATCTTACTGAATGACGGAGCAGGCTCCAGGGGCTGCATGGGTTACTCCTGCTCCTACTTCTTATGTCCTTCAGTCATGATGGTGTGTGCCTTGGAGGGGAGCCTGACACACATGCTAATTTGCATGAAATGAATTTGTGGTCATATCGATCCACCGCCCACTGTCCATAACCTTGTATTGAATTGGTGATTTCACTTCAAGAGGCCACAGGATAAATATTTGAAGATGAGAAAGATTTTGGGAGCGAGCAGGATAGTAACATTAGCTCTGGTTTGCTTTAGCAAAGAGCCGGCATGGACACGATGGGCCGAGGGGCCTCCTTCGCTCATCAAGAGGCTCCAGAGACTTGAGCGCAAAATCCAGACTAACACTCTCAGAGGAGTGCCGAGGGAACGCTGCACTGTCAAGAGGTATCGTCTTTCTAATGAGACGTTAAAATGAGGAACTGTTAGCCCTCTCAGGTGGACGTAAAAATCCCACGGCCACTATTTTGATGAAGAGCAGGGGAGCTCTTCACATTGTTGCTGTGGGAGCATTCCTTATTATTCCTTAAAGCTGTAGCGTTCCCACCCACTGGCTGCTGCCAAAAGAGGTTATTTAAAGGGGCTGCTGTCATTCTGATGTTTAAAAGAAAATACGTCAAAAAGTACAAGTGTAGCCACTGTTGTAAGGTAGGCAAACGCCTGGGGTCAATATTCCCGCAAATACTGGCGCCCACCCCTAATATGCTTTTGTATGATCACATTTGCTGTTTGCAGGAGCTTGCTGTGTGCAAATCGGCTGCCGCGTTTCCCTACATCATAACAGTGACTGGACTTATATTTTTAAACAGTCAATCAAAAAAAGTACATCAGAATGGCAGCTGCCCCTTTAAATAACTTATTTTGGCAGCTGCTCCTTTAAATAACTTATTTTGGCAGCTGCCCCTTTAAATAACTTATTTTGGCAGCTGCCCCTTTAAATAACTTATTTTGGCAGCTGCCCCTTTAAATAACTTATTTTGGCAGCTGCCCCTTTAAATAACTTCTTTGGGCCGCTGCTCCCTTTAATTAACTTAAATAAAAACAGAACATGCTGGAAAGACTCAGCCGCTCAGACAGCATCTGTGGAGAGAGAAACAGAGTTAAAGGGATGAGAAGGTCCCGCCCCCCCACCTCTCCTCGGGACAGGTGATTGGTCGGCCGGCATGTCAATCAGAGGATAGGGCCATTGCGGCGGAGAGCCGAGTGCCAGAGAGAGTGAGAGCGCGCGCGAGCGGAATAGTGTGGGAAATGCGGCAATTTGCGCACAGCAAGCTCCCACAAGCAGCAATGTGATAATAGCCAGATAATCTGCTTTTGTGATGTTGATTGAGGGATGAATATGGCCCCGGGACACTGGGGAGAACGCCCCCTGCTCTTCTTTGAAATAGTGGCCGTGGGATCGTTTACATCCGCCCGAGAGAGAGCACACGGGACCTCGGTTTAACGTCTCATCTGAAAGAAGGAGATGGTAATGGGACAAGTAAAGAAACAAACGAGGAGCCTAGAAGAGGTGTAAATGGGAATGGCAGAATCATCAACAGCTGTCATGTGAAAAACAGGGGCACTGGTTATGATCTGAAGTTGTTGAATTCGATGTTGAGTTCAGAAGGCTGAAAAGTGCTTAATTGAAAGATGAGTTGCTATTCCTGGAGCTTGCGTTGAGCTTCGTTGGAACCCTGTAGGAGGCCGAGGTCAGAGTAGGAGTGTGGAGGGGAGAATTAAAATGACAGCTGACCGGAAGTTCGGGGGGGGGGGTCATGCTTACGGACTGAACGGAGGTGTTCTGCAAAGCGGTCACCCAATCTGCGTTTGGTTTCCCCAATGTAGAGGAGACTGCATCGCGAGTAGCGAACACAGTGTACTAAATTGCAAGAAGTACCGGTAAATAAAAACAGAAAATGCTGGAAATACTCAGCGGGTCAGGCAGCATCTGTGGAGAGAGAAACAGAGTTAACGTTTCAGGTCGATGACCCTTTCGTCAGAACCTTTCATTAGAATGACTGCTTTTTAGGGGCAGCTGGCCCTTTAAATAACTTGTTTTGGGGCAGCTGGCCCTTTAAATGCTGCTTTTTGAAGGCAGCTTGCCCTTTAAGTAACGTGTTTCGGGGCAGCTGGCCTCTTTAAATAACATTTTGGGCACAGCTGGCCCTTTAAATGCTGCTTTTTGGGGCAGTTGGCCCCTTTTTTAAAAAAAAACTTGTTTTGAGGCAGCTGACCCTTTAAATGCAGCTTTTTTGGGGGGGGGGGGCAGCTGGTCCCTTTAAATAACTTGTTTTTTTGCGGGCAGCTGGCCCCTTTAAACAACATATTTCGGGGGAGGCACCCTGTGCGGAGGGGAGCGGGTAGGTCCGAAGGCCTCCTCGTAGGACTGCTCCTGGGCACGGCCAAGGGGGGCCATCAGCCGGTCCAGGCAGCGGGCGGTCGAGGGGGTCGTTCAACCTGACTGCCTGCCTCTCTTCCGCTCTTACATCCGGTCCAGGGTGTCCTTGGAGATGGAGCACGCGGTGTCCACCGGTACGCTCGCGGCCTTCCGCGAGAGGTGGGCACCGGAGGGACTGGAGTGCATCGTCACGCCCGGCAACCAAATTTTAATTTGATTTTACGTTTTAAAGTTTAATTTGTTTTAATTGCCGGTGCTTTTAGTGTCCCCCTTCCCTTTTATAGGGGGCACCGGAGAAATTGTGATTTTAGTGCCCAAAAAAAAAACAAAAACAAAAAACACCCAAAAAAAAGAAAAAAAGGGCCTTGTAAATGTCTGGTGTGTCACCCAGGTCGGGTGGCACAGTTTAATGTTTATGTTTTGCAGGTAGACTCTAAAAGAGTTTTTCGGGGGAGGAGGGTGCAGCTGTCCCTTTAAGTGCAGCTGTTGGAGGGCAGCTGCCACTACAGCTTTAAAGGGATGAGAAGGTCCCGCCCCCCCCAACCCTAACCCTCCCTCGGGACAGGTGATTGGTCGGCCGGCACGTCAATCAATCAGAGGCCAGGGGCTGACTTCCGGTGGCCGTCGCGGCAGAGAACCGAAGCGCGCGAGAGAGAGAGGAGAGAGAGAGAGAGCGCGCGCGCGCGAGTGCGAGTGTGTCAAGTCGACGGAATTTTTTCCCCCAAAAAAAATAGAAGAAAAGCCGGAGATTTAAAAAAAAAAGAGAAAGCTCGTGTAAACAAATATGTTTCGTGAGGTGAAGTAACGGCGAGGCGGCGAGCGGGCCCGGTTTGCGGGAGTTTGATTCGCGGAGAAAATTCCTGAGGTAAAAAAACACACACAACACACAACACACAGCCGCGGCCTAAAAGGCGGCCGTGGAGAGATTTTTTTTAAAAACTTTTTTCCTCATTTTTTTTTTAAAAAACCCACGGATTTTCCCGCCTCGCGCCGAGGCGGATTGTCGACGTTATTTTAAATGGCGGCGTTTGGTTTGGTTTGGTTGTTGTGTATGTGTATATATAATATATATTTCCCCTCTCTCCCTTCCTTCCTTCCTTCCTTATCCCGCTTGTTAAAAATTTGCGCCTTTTTACCTGCGGAAAGTTGTGAGCCGCCAGCGGAATCGGAATCGGAGCCGGAGCCGCCGCCGCCCCTTCCCCCCCCTCTCTTTCTCACACACACACCCACCCCCCCGATCGGAAGTTGTTGACTGATGATTGACAGGGACCCGGGGGGGGGGGGGGGGCTCTGGCCAATGGGAGAGGCGGGCAAGCCAGGTGCCGGCCAATGGGCGCGCGGCGGAGGGAAAAGGGGGCGGGCTCCCTCCGCTTTGATTGACAGGGCGGTGCATAACTCTGCCCGGGGGGTGTGTGTGTGTGTGTGTGTCAACACCCCAGCCTGGTGTGTTGCAAGGTTCAGTCTCATAAGTGCTGCTTACTGAAGGAAGGATATGCTGGCTTTGGAGGGGCTACAGAGACGATTCACTAGGCTGATTCCGGAGATGAGGGGGGGGTTACCTTATGATGATAGATTGAGCAGACTGGGTCTTTACTCGTTGGAGTTCAGAAGGATGAGGGGGTGATCTTATAGTAAACATTTTAAAACAATGAAAGGGATAGACAGGATCGAGGCAGAGAGGTTGTTTCCACTGGTCGGGGAGACTAGAACTAGGGGGCACAGCCTCAAAATACAGGGGGAGCCAATTTAAAACCGAGTTGAGAAGGAATTTCTTCTCCCAGAGGGTTGTGAATCTGTGGAATTCTCTGCCCAAGGAAGCAGTTGAGGCTAGCTCATTGAATGTATTCAAATCACAGTTAGATTTTTAACCAATAAGGGAATTGAGGGTTATGGGGAGCAGGTGGGTAAGTGGAGCTGAGTCCACGGCCAGATCAACCATGATCTTGTTGAATGGCGGAGCGGGCTAGATGGCCTACTCCTGTTCCTAATTCTTATGTTCTCATAGAAACATATAAAATTCTGACGGGGCTGCACAGGTTAGATTCAGGAAGAATGTTCCCCGCTGTTGGGCAAGTCCGGAACCAGGGGTCACAGTCTCAGGATAAGAGGTAAGCCTCCCTGATAAAGTGCAACATCCCCACTGACACCTGGGAGTCCCTAGCCAAGGACCGCCCTAAGTGGAGGAAGTGCATCCGGGAGGGCGCTGAGCACCTCGAGTCTCAACGCCGAGAGCATGCAGAAATCAAGCGCAGGCAGCGGAAGGAGCGTGTGGCAAACCTGTCCCACCCTCCCTTTCCTTCAGTGACTGTCTGTCCCACCTGTGCATGATCAGCCATGATCATATTGAATGGTGGTGCAGGCTCGAAGGGCCGAATGGCTTGCTCCTGCACCTATTTTCTATGTTTCTAACTCCTCTCCTGAATCTGATTTTAAGGTTGCGTTCCCTTGTCCTAGATTCTCCACCAGCAGAAAAAGTTTGTCTCTTATCTACTCAATCAATTCCTTTCAAAATCTTAAAAACCTCAATCAAATCACCCTCTTAACCTTCTGCATTGAACTGTACAGCCACCTAATAACTCGTGCTAAGAGTGGAAGCAAGTCTTCCTCGACTCCGAGGGACTGCCTATGATGATGAAGCCATTTAGGACCGAGATGAGGAGAAACTTCTTCACTCAGAGAATTGTGAATTTGTGGAATTCTCTACCACAGAAAGTTGTTGAGGCCAGTTTGTTAGATACATTCAAAAGGGAGTTAGATGTGGCCCTTACGGCTAAAGGGATCAAGGGGGATGGAGAGAAAGCAGGAATGGGATACTGAAGTTGCATGATCATATTGAATGGTGGTGCAGGCTCGAAGGGCCAAATGGCTTGCTCCTGCACCTATTTTCTATGTTTCTAACTACTCTCCTGAATCTGATTTTAAGGTTGCATTCCCTTGTCCTAGATTCTCCACCAGCAGAAAAAGTTTGTCTCTATCTACTCCATCAATTCCTTTCAAAATCCTAAAAACCTCAATCAAATCACCCTCTTAACCTTCTATATTCCAGGGATTGCAATCCTAGTTTATGTAACGCAAGCTCAAGGAACAGCACCTCATCTTTCGTTTAGGCCAGTTACATCTTTCTGGACTCGACATAGAGTTCAACAAATTATATTGAATGGGGTTGCAGGCTCAAAGGGCTGAATGGCTGCCTCCTGCACCTATTTTCTATGTTTCTGCAAAAGGATATGGAAAGGCTAAGTGAGTGGGCAAAAATTTGGCAGATGGAGTATAATGTTGGAAAGTGTCAGGTCACGATGCACTTTGGCAGAAAAAAAATCAAAAGAGTAAGTTATTATTTAAATGAAGAAAGATTGCAAAGTGCTACAGTACAGCGGGACCTGGGGGTACTTGTGCATGAAATGCAAAAGGATAGTATGCAGGTACAGCAAGTGATCAGGAAGGCCAATGGTATCTTGGCCTTTATTGCAAAGGGGATGGAGTATAAAAGCAGGGAAGTCTTGCTATAGTTATACAGGGTATTGGCGAAGCCACACCTGGAATACTGCATGCAGTTTTGGTTTCCATATTTACGAAAGGATGTACTTGCTTTGGAGACAGTTCAGAGAAGGTTCACTCTGTTGATTCCAGAGATGAGGGGCTTGACTTATGAGGAAACGTTGAGTAGGTTGGGCCTCTACTCATTGGCATTCAGAAGAATGAGAGGTGATCTTATCGAAATGTATAAGATTATGAGAGGGCTTGACAAGGTGGATGTAGAGAGGATGTTTCCACTGATGGGGGAGACTAGAACTAGGGGGCATGATCTTAGAATAAGGGGCTGCCCATTTAAAACTAAGATGAGGAGAAATTTCTTCTGAGGGTTGTGAATCTGTGGAATTTGCTGCCTCAGAGCTGTGGAAGCCGGGACATTGAATAAATTTAAGGCAGAAATAGACAATTTCTTAAACGATAAGGAAATAAGGGGTTATGGGGAGCAGGCTGGGAAATGGAGCTGACTCCATGATCCGATCAGCCATGATCTTATTAAATGGCGGAGGAGGCTCGAGGGGCTGTATGGCCTACTCCTGCTCCTATTTCTTATGTTCTTGCATCTTACTTTTTTTTTTAGTGTGTGCGCGCATCAGCTCACAAAATGTTAGACATAGGCACCATGAGACTTTTGTGGGGGGGATCTTTTAAAACTTTAAGGAAAACATTTCAAAAGACTTTCAATTAGAAGCAAAATGCAAAAGTGCTGATCTGTATCTTAGCTCCATTTACCTGCCTTGGTTCTGTAAGCGGTGACTTGGTCAAAGTTTTCAAGATAAGCAAGAAAGACTTGCATTTATGTAGCGCCTTTCATGACTTCTGGACATCCCAAAGCACTTTACTGGCTGTAAAGCGCTTTTCGTAGTCGCTGTTGTAATGTTGGAAAAGCGGCAGACAAAATTTGCGCACAGCAAATTCCCACGAGCTGCAATGTGATCTTGACCAGATAATTTGTTTTTAGTGCTGTTGTTTGAGGGATAAATATTAGTCCCAGGATACTGGGCATAAGTACCCTGCTCTTCTTCGAACGAGTGCCATGGGATCTTTTAAGTCCAGCTGAGAGGGCCGACATTTAACGTCTCATCCGAAAGATGGCACCTCCGACAGTGCAGCGCTCCTTCAGTACTCTACTGGAGTGTCAACCTGGATTTTTGTGCTCAAGTCTCTGGCGTAGGGCTTTACCCAAAAGCTACTGGCTCAGAAGAGACAATAACTTGGGCATACAACCCATCATCAGGCTTGAAATGTTGGCTACACTTGCTGTTGAATGCTGATGGACCTGCAAAATAGTAACGGGATGAGGCCATTGAGCTCCTCGAGCCTATTGCTCCATTCAGTGAGATCATGGCTGATCTGTGACCCAACTCCATATACCCGTGCCTTTGTCCACTATCCCTCAATACTTTTGGTTAACAAAAAGCTATCCACCTCTGATTTAAAATTAATTGATCTAGCATCAGTTGCCATTTGCAGAAGAGTTCCAAAGTTCTCCCACCCTTTGTGTGTAGAAGTGTTTCCTAATTTCACTCCTGAAAGGTCTGGCTCTAATTTTTAGACTATGTCCCTCAGTCCTAGACTCCCGAACCAGCAAAAATAGTTTCTTGCTCTCTCTCTCTACCCTATCTGTTCCCCTTTAATATCTTGAAAACTTTGATCAAGTCAACCCTTAACCATCTAAATTCTCGGGGATACAACCCTAATTTGTGTAATCTCTCCTCGTATCAGCCATGGCTCAGTGGGCAGCACTCTCGCTACTGAGTCGGAAAGTCGTGGGTTCAGGTTCCACACCAGAGACTTGAGCACAAAAATCCAGGCCGACACTTCAGTGCAGTGCTGAGGAAGGGTGCCGCTTTTCAGATGAGACGTTAAACCGAGGCTCCGTCTGCTCTCTCAGGTGGATGTAAAAGATCCCACGGTCTTATTTTGAAGAGGAGCAGGGGCGTTCTCCCCGGTGTCCTGGGGCCAATATTTCATGTTCATAGGCAGTTCCTCGAAATCGCGGAAGACTTGCTTCCACTCTAAAAGTGAGTTCTTGGGTGACTGAACAGTCCAATACGGGAATTACAGTCTCTGTCACAGATGGGACAGATAGTGGTTGAAGGAAAGGGGTGGGTGGGGAGTCTGGTTTGCCGCGCGCTCCTTCCGCTGTCTGCACCTGGTTTCTGCACGCTCTCGGCGATGAGACTCGAGGTGCTCAGCGCCTTCCCGGATGCACTTCCTCCACTTGGGGCGGTCTTTGGCCAGGAACTTCCAGGTGTCGGTGGGGATGTTGCATTTTCTCAAGGAGACTTTGAAATGTTTCCTCTGCCCGCCTTGGGCTCGCTTGCCATGAAGGAATTCCGAGTAGAGCGCTTGCTTTGGGAGTCTTGTATCCGGCATGCGAATAATGTGGCCCGCCAAGCGGAGCTGGTTGAGTGTGGTCAGTGCTTCGATGCTGGGGGTGTTGGCCTGGTCGAGGGCGCTAACGTTGGTGCATTTGTCCTCCTAGGGGATTTGCAGGATCTTGCAGAGACAGCTTTGGTGGTTTTTCTCCAGCCAATATTTATCCCTCAATCAACATAACAAAAACAGTTATCTGGTCATTATCATTACTGTTTGTGGGAGCTTGCTGTGCACAAATTTACTGCCGCGTTTCCTACGTTACAACAGTGACTACAGTTCAAAAGGTACTTTATTGGCTGTAAAGCACTTTGGGACGTCCTGAGGTCGTGAAGTGTGCTATATAAATGCAAGTCTTCTCTGAACAGATGCTAATTTGTAAGATAATTGTTGGAAAAGAGATGAGAATTATTTTTAGAAATGCAACAACTTGCATTTATATCGCACTTTTTTAAAGTAGTTAAACATTCCAAGATCAAACAAATTTTGACCACGCCACGAGATATTGGGACAGGTCACCAAAAGCTTTGTCAGCGGTAGGTTTTAAGGAGCGTCTTAAGGGAGGAGAGTGAGAGAGGTGGAGGAAATTCTAGAGCTTGGGGCCCAGACAGCTGAAGGCACAGTGGTGGAGCGATTAAAACCGGGGAGGCCAGAATCAGAGTGGTCAGCAAATTATGGTCTGGAATGCATTTCCTAAAAGTGTGGTGGAAGCAGATTCAATAGTAAGTTGCAGTCGGGATTTGGAGGAAACGAGGCCAAATTTGCAGGGCATTCATACAGGTCATTCGGCCCATCGTGCCTGTGCCGGCTCTGTGAAAGAGTTAACCTCAGTCCCAACAACCCCTGCTCTTTCTCCATAGACATGCTTTCTGCTTTCCTGTTCAGATCTCTAGCATTTGCAATTGTTCTGAGTTGGGGTTTGACACACACATCGGGACTCTCTCTCTCTCTCTCTCTCTCTCTCTCTTCCCCCCCACCCCACCCCCCACACAATTGTCCTCACTCCTGAAAGGATATATCGGCTACCCAAAGCAGCAAAATAGTACTAGATTTATTTCTATTGCCATACACTAATAGAAAATGCACTACTAAATCATGAAATACAGAATTCTCTGCTTTAATGTTGTGCCAAAACATCCTGTGGCATTGACTGCGTTGCTGCCAGGTTTTCATGAAAAACATAACCAGTGAGTTGGCAAACCATTACTGTTGTGCCTCTTTACAACTGTGGGGGCACCAACCCAGCTATTGTTAGTATAAAGACTTTCCCCATCCAAACTCATGTCCAGAGGGAATATTGGGAGCTGTGTGACATTGCAAAATCACGACATGAATGTAGATAAAGATGGCCTTTGGTGCATCAAAAACAGAAACCTATGGCCCTCCTGTCGTTCAACTGTGTTTTAGTGATTAATCTAGTGCGCTCTTTCCCCCAAGAAGCTGTTGAGGCTAAAGGGTATTAAGGAATAGGAACAGAAGGCCTTTCAGACCCTCGGGGCCTGTTCTGCCATTCAGTGAGATCATGGCTGATCTGCGACCTAATACCTGCCTTTGAAGCCCCATATCCCTTAATTCCTTTTGGTTAACACACATCTATCAAATTCAGATATATAAAATTAACAACTGATCTAGCAACACTTGCCGTTTTGTGGAAGAGAATTCAAAACTTTGAGGTGGAAGTGTTTCCCAACTTCACTCCTGAAAGACCTGGCTCTAACCAGTGCAATAGTTTCACTCTACCTACCCTATCAGTTCCCCTTAACACACTCTCCTCTGAGTCAGAAGGTTGTGGGTTCAAGTCCCACTCCAGGGACTTCACAAAAATCCAGGCTGACACTCCCAGTGAAGTGCTGAGGGAGCGCCGCACTGTCGGAGGGGCAGTACTGAGGGAGCGCCGCACTGTCGGAGGGGCAGTACTGAGGGAGCGCCGCACTGTCGGAGGGGCAGTACTGAGGGAGCGCCGCACTGTCGGAGGGGCAGTACTGAGGGAGCGCCGCACTGTCGGAGGGGCAGTACTGAGGGAGCGCCGCACTGTCGGAGGGGCAGTACTGAGGGAGTGCCGCACTGTCGGAGGTGCCATCTTTCGGATGAAAGGTTAAACTGAAGCCCCGTCTGCTTTCTCAGGTGGACGTAAAAGATCCCATGGGCACTATTTCGAAGAAGAGTAGGGGAGTTCTCTCCTGGTCAATATGTATCCCTCAATCAACATAAAACCGATTATCTGATCATTATCACATTACTGTGTGTGGGAGCTTGCTGTGCGCAAACTGGCTGCCACGTTTCCCACATTACAACAAAGACTACACTCCAAAAGTACTTCGTTGGCTGTAAAGTGCTTTGAGATGTCCGGTGGTCATGAAAGGCGCTATATAAATTCTTTAACATCTTAAACTGTGATCAAATCATCTCTTGTGGATCCTAGGTGGGTAAATGGTGTTAAGATATAGATCAGCCATGATTAATTGAATGGCAAAACAGGCTCAAGTGGTTGAATGGCCTCCTCCTTTAGTTCATATAATGGCTTAGTATTGATATTTACAGATGTATCATTGGTGGCAGTAATAGAAACAAGTTGAGGTTATGAATTTAAGAATATCTAATGAGGCACAGTAATAAATTGTCTTGGCTTAAGTGTTTTTCTCACGGTGATACTAGTTTTCTGAGTAAGTTCTGTGTCAATGAGCTGGTGCCTGATTTAAACCAGCGCACTTTAATATTGCAGCATTATGCTGATGTAATTAATTTGTCACCTCGAATAACTTCCACCACCAGTGTTTCACCAGAGTGCCTGCTGTGTCTCCGTGGGTAGCACTCCAGCCTCTGAGTCAGAAGATTGTGGGTTCAAGTCCCACTCTAGAGACTTGAGCGCACACATCTAGGCTGACACTCCCGATAGGGAGTGCTGTCTTTCAGATGAGACGTTAAACCGAGGTCCCGTCTGCTCTCTCAGGTGGATGTAAAAGATCCCACGGCCACTATTTCGAAGAGGAGCTGGGGAGTGCTCCCTGGTGTCTTTATCTCTCAATTAACATTGCCAAAACAGATTATCTGGTCATTATGCTGTTTGTGGGAGCTTGCTGTGTGCAAATTGGCTGCTGCGTTTCCTACATTACAACAGTGACCACACTCCAAAAAGTACATCATTGACTGTAAAGCGCTTTGGGACGTCCTGAGGTTGTGAAAGGCGCTATAGCAATGCAAGTCTGTCTTTGTGTTTGACTGGAAATACTTACTGAAACCTTGTATAAATGCAGTGTTGTTGGCCTTATTTAATGTATATTTTTATCTATAAGATTCAATATGTTTGACTTATAATGATTTTGAGTGCCTTTTAATGTAACGAAATTCCCCTTTAATGCAGTCATCTTGTATTATTCCTACCACTGTTGCCAGACATAGCATCAGCACGACACAAACCTGGTGTTATAAAACTCCAAATGCTTTCTCCAGATGCAGCTCATGTGAGGGGCACAGAATTTGTGTTTTTTACAGTATAGCTTTCATATGCCCACCATTGTGCTGTTGGTGAACTGTTCTATTGCAAAGATTACATACATCCTCCATTATACTTCAAAGACATTAAAGTGGCAGTACTTGTATTTGTACTTTCTCTCTCCTGCCCCTCTCCCTCTCTCTCTCTCTCTCTCTCCTGCCCCTCTCTCTCTCTCTCTCTCTCTCCTGCCTCTCTCTCTCTCTCTCTCTCTCTCCTGCCCCTCTCTCTCTCCTGCCCCTCTCTCTCTCCTGCCCCTCTCTCTCTCCTGCCCCTCTCTCTCTCTCTCTCTCTCTCTCCTGCCCCTCTCTCTCTCTCTCTCTCTCTCTCCTGCCCCTCTCTCTCTCCTGCCCCTCTCTCTCCCTCTCTCTCCTGCCCCTCTCTCTCCTGCCCCTCTCTCTCCCTCTCTCTCCTGCCCCTCTCTCCCTCTCTCTCTCTCTCTCCTGCCCCTCTCTCCCTCTCTCTCTCTCTCTCCTGCCCCTCTCTCTCTCTCTCTCTCTCTCCTGCCCCTCTCTCTCTCTCTCTCTCTCTCTCTCTCTCCTGCCCCCCTCTCTCTCTCTCTCCTGCCCCCCTCTCTCTCTCTCTCCTGCCCCCCTCTCTCTCTCTCTCCTGCCCCCCTCTCTCTCTCTCTCCTGCCTCCCTCTCTCTCTCTCTCCTGCCTCTTTCTCTCTCTCCTGCCTCTCTCTCTCTCTCTCTCTCTCTCTCCTGCCCCCCTCTCTCTCTCTCTCCTGCCCCCCTCTCTCTCTCTCCTGCCCCCCTCTCTCTCTCTCCTGCCCCCCTCTCTCTCTCTCCTGCCCCCCTCTCTCTCTCTCCTGCCCCCCTCTCTCTCTCTCCTGCCCCTCTCTCTCTCTCTCTCCTGCCCCCCTCTCTCTCTCTCTCCTGCCCCCCTCTCTCTCTCTCTCTCCTGCCCCCCTCTCTCTCTCTCTCCTGCCCCCCTCTCTCTCTCTCCTGCCCCCCTCTCTCTCTCTCCTGCCCCCCTCTCTCTCTCTCCTGCCCCCCTCTCTCTCTCTCTCCTGCCCCCCCTCTCTCTCTCCTGCCCCCCTCTCTCTCTCTCTCCTGCCCCCTCTCTCTCTCTCTCTCCTGCCCCCCTCTCTCTCTCTCTCTCCTGCCCCCCTCTCTCTCTCTCCTGCCCCCCTCTCTCTCTCTCCTGCCCCCCTCTCTCTCTCTCCTGCCCCCCTCTCTCTCTCTCCTGCCCCCCTCTCTCTCTCTCCTGCCCCCCTCTCTCTCTCTCCTGCCCCCTCTCTCTCTCTCCTGCCCCCCTCTCTCTCTCTCCTGCCCCCCTCTCTCTCTCTCCTGCCCCCCTCTCTCTCTCTCTCTTGCCCCCCTCTCTCTCTCCTGCCCCCCCTCTCTCTCTCCTGCCCCCCTCTCTCTCTCTCCTGCCCCCCCTCTCTCTCTCCTGCCCCCCTCTCTCTCTCTCTCCTGCCCCCTCTCTCCTGCCCCCTCTCTCCTGCCCCCTCTCTCTCTCTCCTGCCCCCTCTCTCTCTCTCTCCTGCCCCCCTCTCTCTCTCTCTCCTGCCCCCCTCTCTCTCTCTCTCCTGCCCCCCCCCTCTCTCTCTCTCCTGCCCCCCTCTCTCTCTCTCCTGCCCCCCTCTCTCTCTCTCCTGCCCCCCTCTCTCTCTCTCCTGCCCCCCTCTCTCTCTCTCCTGCCCCCCTCTCTCTCTCTCCTGCCCCCCTCTCTCTCTCTCCTGCCCCCCTCTCTCTCTCTCCTGCCCCCCTCTCTCTCTCTCCTGCCCCCCTCTCTCTCTCTCCTGCCCCCTCTCTCTCTCTCCTGCCCCCCTCTCTCTCTCTCCTGCCCCCCTCTCTCTCTCTCCTGCCCCCCTCTCTCTCTCTCCTGCCCCCCTCTCTCTCTCTCCTGCCCCCCTCTCTCTCTCTCCTGCCCCCCTCTCTCTCTCTCCTGCCCCCCTCTCTCTCTCTCCTGCCCCCCTCTCTCTCTCTCCTGCCCCCCTCTCTCTCTCTCCTGCCCCCCTCTCTCTCTCTCCTGCCCCCCTCTCTCTCTCTCCTGCCCCCCTCTCTCTCTCTCCTGCCCCCCTCTCTCTCTCTCCTGCCCCCCTCTCTCTCTCTCCTGCCCCCCTCTCTCTCTCTCCTGCCCCCCTCTCTCTCTCTCCTGCCCCCTCTCTCTCTCTCCTGCCCCCCTCTCTCTCTCTCCTGCCCCCTCTCTCTCTCTCCTGCCCCCCTCTCTCTCTCTCCTGCCCCCCTCTCTCTCTCTCCTGCCCCCCTCTCTCTCTCTCCTGCCCCCCTCTCTCTCTCTCCTGCCCCCCTCTCTCTCTCTCCTGCCCCCCTCTCTCTCTCTCCTGCCCCCTCTCTCTCTCTCTCCTGCCCCCCTCTCTCTCTCTCCTGCCCCCCTCTCTCTCTCTCCTGCCCCCCTCTCTCTCTCTCCTGCCCCCCTCTCTCTCTCTCCTGCCCCCCTCTCTCTCTCTCTCCTGCCCCCCTCTCTCTCCTGCCCCCCTCTCTCTCTCTCCTGCCCCCCTCTCTCTCTCTCCTGCCCCCCTCTCTCTCTCTCTCCTGCCCCCCTCTCTCTCTCTCCTGCCCCCCTCTCTCTCTCTCCTGCCCCCCTCTCTCTCTCTCCTGCCCCCCTCTCTCTCTCTCCTGCCCCCCTCTCTCTCTCTCTCCTGCCCCCCTCTCTCTCTCTCTCCTGCCCCCCTCTCTCTCTCTCCTGCCCCCCTCTCTCTCTCTCCTGCCCCCCTCTCTCTCTCTCCTGCCCCCCTCTCTCTCTCTCCTGCCCCCCTCTCTCTCTCTCCTGCCCCCCTCTCTCTCTCTCCTGCCCCCCTCTCTCTCTCCTGCCCCCTCTCTCTCTCTCCTGCCCCCCTCTCTCTCTCTCCTGCCCCCCTCTCTCTCTCTCCTGCCCCCCTCTCTCTCTCTCCTGCCCCCCTCTCTCTCTCTCCTGCCCCCCTCTCCCTCTCTCCTGCCCC